>NC_025996.2:6749680-6767792 GCF_000442705.2 Elaeis guineensis | reverse complement strand
ACAGGAACTGAACCACTACAGAGCATTGTTCTTGTGATATTCACGATTGTTCGGATCCCTTCGGCCTATAATGCTATACTCGAATGATCTAGCCTTAATGCATTGATAGTGGTCTCGACATATCATTTATTAGTCTAATTTTCGACAAAAATGGAGTCGGAGAAATACGTGGAAACCAACAGCTAGTCCGATACTATTTTTTAGTCTCCACACAAAATAATAAGCCTGAAGACTCTCTATTCGTCAATAAATTGGACCAAAGAGAGAATCAGAAGAAAGGTGAACCAACTGAACAACTAGTTTCCATCTCATTAAAAGAAGAAGATCCCGAGAAGACGGTCCAAATTGGATCGCAGCTGTCTGATCCAAAGCGACAGTAGCTAATAAATTTACTAAGTGCAAACATCGATATTTTTGCTTGATCGACTACTGACATGTCGGGCATTCCTTCAAAGATAATAACTCATCAATTCAACATTAATCCGAATGTCAAAGCCGGTGAGATAGAAAAAATGACCTTTTGTCCCTGAAAGATAAAAGATCATTAATGAAGAGGTCGACAAGCTCCTCGCGGCAGGCTTCATCAGAGAAGCTACTTATCTCGATTGGCTCGCCAATATAGTAATGGTGAGGAAGGCCAATAGAAAATAAAGAATCTGCATCGACTATACATATTTGAATGAAGCTTATCCAAAGGATAGCTTTTCATTATCGAAGATTGACCAGTTGGATGATATGACTTTAAGCCATCGACTTTTAAGCTTCATGGACGTCTTCATCGGATATATCAAATTCGAATGACGTCTGAAAATAAGGAGCACACAGCCTTCGTAACCAACAAAGGCACATACTATTATAAAGTGATGGCTTTCGATTTGAAAATATCGGAGTCACCAACCAATGGCTTATTAATAGATCTTCAAGACATAGATCAGATGAAATATAAAAGTATATGTGGATGACATGCTGGTGAAGAGCCCTCAAACTTCAGAGCATGTTCAGGATCTACAGGAAGCCTTTAGCACACTCCGACGACATCAAATGAAGTTGAACTCGACTAAGTGCGCATTTGGGATGACTTCCAAAATTTTTTTAAAATTTTTTGTATCACAATGAGGAATCGAGGCCAATCCTAAGAAGACAAAAAGCTATCATCGATATGAAGTATTCAATCTCGAAGAAAGAAATACAGCAACTCAATAGAAGAATCGCCGCACTCAACCAATTCATTTTTAGGTCAGTTGAGAGATGCTTGCCATTCTTCAAGACCTTGCGGCAAACAAAAGACTTCTCTTGGTCGGATGAATGCCAACAATCCTTTGAAAAACTTGAAAAAATACCTAGCCTCTCTGCCTCTACTCATAAAGCCAAAGGTCGGAGAAATATTGTATCTCTATTTAGCGACTTCTATAGAAGCCGGTTAGTTCAGTGCTCGTCCCAGAAAACAAAAATCGAATCCAACGATCGATCTACTACATTAGCAAAGTATTTCATAATGCCGAAATAAGATATTCAAGAGTGAAGAAAATAATCTATGTTCCTGATCATATCATCGCAACGATTTTGCCCATACTTCCAAACCACACCCAATTGTGGTCTTGACAGACCAGCCATTGAAGGCAATCTTGCATCAACCTGATACATCGAATTGAATGGCAAAGTGGACAGTAAAGCTTGGTGAATTCGACATACAATACCGCCCACGTCCGTTAATGAAGGTGCAAGTTCTGGCTGACTTGGTCGCCTAATATACAATATCTAGCAATAAACCAGAGGATAAAACTGGTGATACAAATAAAACAGACCACAACTCCCGAACTTGACCTAACATCGGCTTGGGTGCTGCATATCAACGGAGCATCCAATGCACAAGGTAGTGGAGCTGGTCTCATTCTTACAAACTTCGAAGGTGTGACTACCGAATATGCCCTTCAATTTAACTTCAAAGCATCAAATAATCAAGCCGAATATGAAGCGCTCTTAGCTAACTGAAGATTACTAAAAAACTTGACATCGATAGTTTAAAGGTCTTCATCGACTCACAATTGATTGCCGAACAGATCAAGAGTGAATTTGAAGCCCGAAATCCTATCATGATGAAGTATCTTCAGAAGGTGAAGGATCTTATATCAACCTTGAAGTATTTGAGATCTTTCATATCCCAAGAACTGAAAATGCTCGGACTGACACACTATCCTGACTTGCAACTACTTCCTTCAACTCGTTGGGTCGAACATTCATTGAATACCTCAAACAGCTGAGTATCGATAAAGTCGAAAAGGTGTTACAACTCACTGTTAAACTAAGCTGGATGAATCCGATCGTCCCAGTACCTGACTAATGAGACTCTTCCTACAGATCTCTCAGAAGTCAAACGACTGATGAATAGCCTCTCAGTATATCATGATGAATGGTCATCTCTATAAAAAGTCATTCTCTCTTTCCTTACTGAAATATTTAAGACCGACGGATGCCGACTATGCACTTAGAAAAGTCCACGAAGAGATTTGTGAAAATCACTTGGGGGACAAATCTCTAGCCTATAAAATTCTGCGATAAGGATACTATTGATCCACCATGAAGAAAGATGCGGCTGAGCTTATCCGAAGGTGTGAACCATGTCAGAAATATGCAAATATATAATACCAATCGGCCAGCCAGCTACATCGATTATTGCACCATGGCCCTTCGCACAGTGGAGAATTGATATACTTGGTCTTTTCTCTCCAGCATCTGGTCAGAGAAAGTTCATAGTCGTCACTAGCGAGTACTTCATCAAATGGATAGAAGCTGAACCTCTGACATAAATTACTGAGAGTAAGATGGAGGACTTCATTCAGAAATCAAATCATATGCAGATTCGGTTTAATCACACATCATCATCATTGATAATAATCGATAATTGGACAATCAAAACTTCAAAGAGTTCTGTATGAAATTTCATATTACACACGGACTCACATCAGTCGGCCATCCACAATCAAATAGAGAGATGGAAGTAACCAACCGAATGATTTTGCATGGACTCAAAACCTAACTGAATGAAGCTAAAGGCCTCTGGGTGGAAGAACTATATCCGATCTTATGGACATACTGAACGACCCCTCACATACCGATGGGAGAATCATCATTTAATTTGGCTTATGGGATAGAAGTGATGATTCCACTTGAGATTGGATTACCATCAATAAGAGTCGAACAGTGCAATGAGTCAAGCAATTCTAAATATCAGATAATCGATTTAGATTTACACTCAAAAGTCTGACAGCAAGCTAAAGCTCAAAATAACTGCATATCGACAAAAGATAGCCCAGTACTATAATGCAAGAGTCAAGCCAAAGGTCTTCTGGCTAGGAGACTTGGTCCTAAGAAAAGTAAAAATCTCAAAATTTTTGGATCAAGAAAAGCTATCTCCAAATTGGGAAGGACCTTACAGAATAGCCAAAATACTTAGATCGGATGCATATCGGCTAAAAATTCTTGAAGGATCGGCTATTCTCCGAACATGAAATACTGACAATTTAAAAATATATCATCAATAAAATTACCTATGTATATATTGTTTGGAATAAAATATAAAATTTCAGAATC
The DNA here is from genome assembly GCF_000442705.2 of Elaeis guineensis. NCBI lineage: Eukaryota > Viridiplantae > Streptophyta > Magnoliopsida > Arecales > Arecaceae > Elaeis > Elaeis guineensis. The sequence goes on along the minus strand of NC_025996.2, from coordinate 6,764,201 downwards.
ATAAGTCTCGATCGACTACGAAATGATTTTGAATCGATAAGTGAACGGTCGATTTCTATCAATCATCGACCATACGTCGGCTTTCACTGTAAAAGCCAAACTATTGACTATACTTCAACAAAGAATTTATCTTAGTTTTTACTATAAAAACCAACGTTAATCATATCGGCTTTCATTATAAAAGCCATAATACCGACTATGTCTCGGTATTAAATGTACTTCAGCTTTCCACTGTAAAAATCGATCATAGTCGAAAGACTATTATGCCGACTTAGTCCTAACTAAGCAAAACATTATGCCAATACGATCAAGATCGGATTAGAATTATACTGACTTGACTATAGTCAATTGAAGGATATTCGGCTTGCCATCGATTATTAAATGACTTGACGTACAAACACGACTAAACATTGGATGTAGGGTATTCGACTTATTATCGTTTATCCTAATTCTTATAAGTACGTCAAAAGAACTATGCAACTAACGGATGATTCTACAAGTCCTATCGAACAATCTATTCATCGATTGAGGTTCGATAGTTAAACAATTATTTTGCATTACAGACAAGCAAAATCAAACAAGCAAAACAAAGAGTCTTAGAAAATTTTTTTTCATTTATTACAAAGAGATTACAAAATTAGTTCGAAGTCTGATTATAAGTGTTTGATTACAAAAAGAAAAATAAAAATACACCGATCATCATTCACCGCCTTCATCTCTTTGCTCTGGAGAAGCTTCGGGGACTTGGATGACTTCTAGTGCTGTCAGTGTTCCTCCTTCAGCCGACAATGCATCTTCTTCAGCAGCTCCATCTTCCAACCTTAGAGGGATGATGCTGCTCAAGTTAAGATTCGGATATAATTTTTCGATCGCATCTCGATCATCTTCATACTCGACGCAGTAGGAGGTGAATCCGCCTTCAAGGATCTCTTGCTTGAATTCTTTTGAATTCTTAAAGTCCATGATCATCTGGCTCAATACCTCCCTCATAGACTCCTTTTCCACCTTCGCCAACTCTACATCAGCTCGTACAGAAGACGACTCCTCTTCGACTAGTGCCAACCTTTTCAGACTGGCCTGATATCGTCTATGTTTGGCTTCGAGTTCAATAATGCATCCGACTCATTCCCGTCGAAGCCGGTGGATGGAGTGTTTTTTGCTCTTGACTCATGACTCAAGAGTCAAAATATTTTGACGAGCCGACTCAAGCTCGACTCCAAAAATTTTTAGATCGTCAGTCAATCGGGAGACTTTCAACTGAAGTTTGGCCCCCCACTCAGCTGCCGACTAAAGCTGCTCGAGGGCAGCCGCCTTCTCAGCATCAGCAGCCACTACTTTATTCACCCATAATCGACGGAAGTCGTCGAACTTCACATAGCCAGCTTCTAGGGCAGACATATCGTGAACCAACTACAGGCAGAAGATGAGTCGGATCGGATTAAAAAAAAGTGAAAAAGTGAAAGCAGCTTACCCCGAGTATCATCGGTAGAAGGACAAGGACATCTCGGCCATCGTCCGGGTTCTTCGATTCTCTCGATCGATCGAGAGAATTGTGGCTTGGATAAGCTGCTTAGCCAATGTCAGATTAGCCAGAGCCGACTCATCTTCGGGCACTATAAAGTTGAAATGACCATGTGGCCCTTCGATGCAGCGTCATCTGTCGAGGTCACTAGAGCTTTTTCTCGATCTTCTATCGATGGTCCCACATTTGAAAGTGAGGAAAAACTTGAACTAGATTGCATCAGAGAAACTCGTATCGAAGGAGCGACCGGTGCAGCTGCTGATTGTTCGATTCGATCACACCCTCCACCTTGGCCCAAACCTCCTCGATGGTGGAGCTATCGGTGTTGCTGCGGCAGCTCCTTCTCTCGCCACCCCTTCTTCTGATGATGTAGTGGAAAGCACTGTCATGGCTGACAGTGCCAGGATCGACTCAGAAATTGATATAAATGGCACCTCGGGTTCCTCAGTCGACGTTGAAGTAGCAGCTCGACTCTGCATTGAAGCAGCAGCTCGGCTCTTCTTTGAAGGTCGGAAAGGTCCAGCCTCAGATGCTGCCCTCTTCTTGATAGCATACTGACGAATGTCGGCGCTCGACACCCACGTCCTCAACTACATGACTGCAATCAGAACAAAAGTCAACACAATCCAAAAATAAACAAGGGAAGAATAAAATTGGAAGTGACCGACTATCTATACCTAAGTTGGTAACCGAACTAAGGTCAGCATCATAGAGAGCCTATTCGGTCATAAGCGCCCTCTGCAGTGAGACCACCATATCCTTCAGCCAATGGAAGTCCTTTCGATCGCCGACCTCCACCTGACTATTATCATTGGGGACGGTTCTTGGATCGTCCCAACGAGAAGGAAAGCCCCAAGGAAGAGAGGAAGAAGCAAAAAAGAATTGGTTCTTCCATCTATGGATGGACGATGGAAGATCGGTAATGAAAGAAAGACCCTTTTGGGAGTTGAAAAATCACTAACCCTTGGCCTTTAGATGAGGTCGGAGGATAAGGAAAGCACGTAAGAGGGAAGGATGAGGCTCGATTGGAAGTAACCGACACAATAGAGCAAAACTGATTGTTAGCCAGACCGAATTCGATGCCAGCTGGGTAGGATAGAGACCATAGTAGTCCAAAATATTCTGGACGAATTCCAAAATCAGAAATCGAAGATCTGTTCGAAAATATTCGATATAAAAGGCCACCTGACACGAAGGAGGGGAATTCACCCAACCGTCGGCACTAGAGGCGAAGAGCTGATTGATGCGGGACAGTCCTAAAGAAGAGAGAAAAAGAAAATCAATCTTAAAGATCAACTCTCTTCTATTCATTAACAATAAATCACGTCCAGCCAGGGGCTCATTATTCTCAGGACAGACAGTATAGTTGCTTATACTCTGCTCAGGAGGCGTGATTGACTGATACGAGACTAAAGCGAGATCAATCTAAATGATACAGACGAATGCCATTCGAGAGATCAGTAAACAACTAGCAATAGAGAATTTCTTAAACAGATAGCAGAAATTAAACATACTCACGAGTAAATACAAAAAGAAATATGAATGGAACGAGAGAAAATAAAATATTAAACTTGTAAAAAAAATCCAAGAAGATGATAAAAATCCGGATTGTGATAATTAAGAAATTATTCTGATTAGGGCTCTTAATCTTTTAACCAAACAGATCCATCGATAAAGAACTAGATCTTTACCAACATCGGATTAAAAAAAATCAAAGATCAACTGATAAAGAATGAAGGTCCTTGACAGCATATGATCTGTAGAATAAGAAATCACTCCTTCTCTCAGCACGATGGATGAAAATTTTAAAGGAGACAGATCTTCTCTTGGCAGAATAGACTTGCATGGGTAGATGGTGGAGTCGAATCAAAATCGCAGGAACACTGAATCTTAGTAGGAGTAGGATAGAAAGTGAATCTCACACCCTCCTCTTATGGGGCTATTTTGGATCTCACACCCTCTCTCTCTTGGAGTGATTGACATAAGTATTTGTGAAGTTTGTAAAATCATTCATTCTCCTCTTCATGGAAGATATAAGGGTTTATATAGAACTCTAAGGGTCCTGTTTCTTTAGGAATCTCTTACCTTTTACAAGAAAAAAATCAGTCCTCCATAACAAAGTAAAGCATTATATGTGATAAAATAATCTACCATGAGAAAGAAATTAGCCTTCAACAAAATAAGTAAGTAGCCAAGAACTCTTAAGAAATTCTAGGAAAGAAATGAAACTCCATGTGGGTGCTTGATGCTTGACACAACTTGGCATGAGCACGGCATACGCTGGCATGCATATTTCTTCTTTTGGCATGTGGAGAGTAGTGGCTCCAAAGGTGACGTGGACAAATCCAAGTATGGCCTTATGAACCCAAAGCTAAATGCATTAAAAATTTATTGACTGAAAATAAATAACTGAAGTAGAATCAATCTAACGAGGCTTCTTCGATCCAAATTGAATTTAAATCATGTTGTCGATTTTGGATGGCTCTGGTGTCTGCATCAATTCTCCCAAGGTAGGAGAAACTCGACCCTGTCGAGTGTGGGTCAATTTCACTATGGTGATACTCAAGTAGATCGGGATCAATGCATTGCAACTCTTCTCGAGTGATCCAGATATCTTCAGACTTCGATCGACCTCACCATCTGATCAGATACCGCTGATAGCTTCGACTCTGGGTGGAGAGGATCCGCTCATCCAAAATTCTCTCAATCTGATCGTGTTTTGCTGACATTTTGGCTGGTGGACACTCAGGGATAGGTTCGCTCTCAAAGATTGGTTCAGGCTCAAATGGCTCACTAGGTATCCGAGTTGGCTCTTTATAGGCGATAAAATTTGTAATGTTAAAAGTAGAGCTAATCTCAAAATTAGAAGGTAGGTCCACAACATACGCATTTGATCCAATTTTTTTTATGATCTTAAATGGACCTGCTCCTCGGGCATGTAACTTTTTTATGATTTCGGGTAGAAACCATTCAAGCCTCAATCGAACCATCACATAGTCTCCTTTTGCAAACTCTTGGACACGTCAATGAGAATCTATATTCTGTTTATAAATTTTATTGCTCATACTAATTTTTTTACTGATCTCTTTATGCAGACTCTTGACATGCTGTGCAAATGACTCTGCAGATTCAGAAATCCTAGCATGCATGGGTAGTAGGATGAGGTCTATTGGTTTTCTAGGTTGATATCCATGAACTACTTCAACAGGACTCATACCAATGGATCTATTAACAGAGCTATTATATGTAAATTTGGCTCGAGACAGCAAAAGATTCCAGTTACCCATATGTTGCCCAATCAAGCAACGCAAAAGATTTTCAAGACTCCTATTAACCACTTCAGTCTGACCGTCTGTTTGCGGATGATAGGCAGAAGAAAACTTTAGTTTTGTGTCTAAAAGGTGTCATAAGGTTTTTTAAAAGTAGCTCATAAATCTAACATCCCTATCAGAAACAATGATTTTAGGCAATCCATGTAGTCTAACAATCTCATCAAAGTATATCCTTGCAACTTTCGACGCATCAGTTGTTTGGCAACAGGACAAAAAATAGATCATTTTTGAAAATCTATCTACAACCACTAGAATAAAATCATGCTTCCTAGCTGTCCTAGGTAATCCCAAAACAAAATCCATACTACCATCCTGCCAAAGACAGTTTGGTATAGGTAAGGGTGTATATAGGCCGGTGTTTTATTTTCTCTGCTTGGTCATGGCACATGTTCTATATTGGGCAATAATTCAGGTGATATCTCTTTTCAAGCTTGGCCAAAAGCACTGAGCTTCTATCAATTCTATAGTTTTATTCCTACCAAAGTGTCCAGCTAATCCTCCAGCATGTAATTCCCAAACTAAAAAATTTCTTAAAGATGTACGGGGGATATACAGCCTAATTTCTCTAAATCGATAACCATCCTGAAGGGTATATTCACTACATTCTCTAGATGGCCCCTTTCGTAAAGCGGTAAGTATGTCACCAAAATCTGGACACTCCTCATAATTTTTTTTAACCTTATCAAAGCCAACAACTTCTATACTAATGGTGGACAGCAAAGTATGACGATAACTCAGGACATCAGCAGCATGATTCTCTATACCTGCACGGTGTTTCAAAATAAAAGTATAGACTTGCATAAACTCGACCCACCTACTGTGTCTATGATTCAATTTTTTTTTAAAAATTCAAGAATCTAAAGGCCTCATGGTCAGAGTACAAAAAAATTCTTACGGTAGTAGGTCATACCTCCAATATCTTAAAGCTTGGATTACCATATAAAACTCCTTATCGTAGGTAGAATACTTGAGTTTAGAATCGTTAAGTTTCTCTCATGTTACCGTATAAAACTCCTTATGCTACCGGATGATTTTCTTGACTAAGGACACCACCAATCCCAACTCCTGACGCATCTCACGCTACTTCAAAAATTTTAGAAAAATCAGGGAGACATAAGATTGAGGCATGGGTCATCTTGTCCTTAATGTCTAGAAAGGCTCTATTGGCTGCCCTAATCCATTCAAATTTTTCTTTTCTAATGCAGTCAGTGATGGGAGCGACTATAGTGCTAAACCCTTTTATGAACCTACAATAAAAAGTTGCTAATCCCTGAAAACTCCGCACATCATTCACACTTTTGGATACCGGCCACTCAACTATTGCTCTAATCTTTTCATGATCAGCAGATACACCATTGGGGGTAACAACAAAATCTAAAAAGATGATATGGTCTGTCATAAAAGCGCACTTCTTAGGATTAGCATACAAGCTTTCTATTTTAAAAACTTGACACACTCTTTGGAGATGATCTAGATGGTCTTTCCTAGTTTGACTATAGATCAAAATGTTATCAAAATATACGACTACAAATACTCCTATAAATGATCGTAGTACTTGGGTCATCAACCTCATGAAGGTACTAGGGGCATTAAATAATCCAAATGGCATCACCATCCACTCATATAAATTATTTTTTATCTTGAAAGCAGTTTTTCACTCATCTCTCGATCTAATCCTTACTTGATGGTAATCACTCTTAAGATCAATCTTAGAAAATATAGTGGATCCGACCATCATATCTAACATGTCATCTAACCTAAGGATGGAGAAGCGGAATTTAATGGTGATCTTATTAATGACACGGCTATCTATGCACATCCTTCATATACCATCCTTCATTGGAGTCAGTAGTGCAGAAACCGTACAAGGACTCAAACTCTCTCTCACAAATTCTTTTTTTATCAGCTCTCCAACTTGTCTTTGTAGCTCGGCATGCTCATTAGGGTTCAATCTATAGTGGGACAAGTTGGGTAGGGTGGATCTAGGAACTAAATCAATGACATGTTGAATGTTTCTCATAGACTGTAAGTAATCTGAAAGATCCTCAGGAAAGACATCATGAAACTCACTAAGAAGGCTAGCTACTTCCTTAGGATAATCCACCTTAGAATCCTCATGAACTTCTCTAGCAGCAAGCATCCAAACTGGTGATTCTTCACTCATGATCGTCTCTAATTCTTTAGCACCTATCAGATGGAGGCTTTTCTTCTTAAAATTTTCTTTTGGTCCATCGTCTATCTTTCTATTAGTAGCCTTAGGTGGGGAAGGATTAATCATGATCTTTCTATCCTGATGAGTAAAGCTACAAGAGTTGGTTCGGTCATAAATCGTAACATCATTGTCGAATAGCCAAGGTCGACCTAATATGATACTTTCGACTTTCATGGGTAAGACATCGCACCACATATGATCTTGAAAGGAATAAAGCTGGATGGGCACACGGCATCTAAACTTGATGGGAATAGAGGAGGAATCAATCTAAGACACAGTATGGACTGGGATGATCCACAGGAGTTAATCCTAATCGCTTAACCGTGTTGGTGGAGATGGCGTTGATACAGCGACCACTATCAATGATCATCTTACAAATTTTATCATCAAATTTTATGAAGGTATGAAAAATAAAGGTCCTACGCCAGTCTTTACTTTTCTTAGTTTGTGCTAGGACATACCTAACGACTCCAAGCCTAAGATCTGACTCGAGTGCGGCATAACCTAAGATGTCCTCAGTACTCTCAAATTGCTCGGCTAAATCTGGATCAGCTTCATAAACTTCCTCCTCAATATTTTCTAGAGTTTCTCCTTTTAATTCTTCTATGAATAATGATCGGTTGGGATATTATGCAGCAAAATGACCGTAACCATGGCACTGGAAGCAATGGGATCAAGAACTACTTTTTTTTGATAACTCTCCTATAGCTTCTTTTTCTTTATCTTCTTTTCTCCCAATAGGATTTGTAAGTGGAGGTCTGTTACTAGGAGTTTGATTAATAGTAGGTCTCGATCCAGAAGGGATTACTCGATTGAGTTCAGGACAACGGAGAGTCGAATATCTAAAAAATCTCTCAAAGTCTAAGACAAGTTGATAAGCTTGTTCTAACGTGGTTATCTCTCGTAGAAAAAGCTTACGCTGAATATCCTCTCGTAATCCAGCTCTAAATTTAGATAACATAATAATCCTATCTTCGGCTACTCCACATCTCATGAGGTATTTATCAAATCTCGTGATATACTCGATGACTGATCTATTCTCTTGAGTAAGCCTCTGTCATTGATCAAAAGTCTTTGTTGATAAGAGGTGGGGAGGTACTTCTCTCTGAGTTTTTCTTTCATCTCATTTTAGGTTTCTATCAGATCTTGTCTTCTCTGATTGAGAAGACGCTCAACACTTTCTCAATAAAGTCAGACTTTCCTAACCAATTTTATCCTAGCAAACCTAACTCTCATTGCTTCAGACATTTTGTACCATCCAAAATAGTGATCCATACCTGATTCCTAATCTAGGTACTCTCTCGGATCTAGACAACCATCAAAACTTGGAGCTTCGACCTTCACATTCCTAAGAATATGCTCATCTTGATCGAACTGGTTATGAGGTTATGATGCGGGCGTGCCCCTATAAATCGATCAAGTTCTAGATTCCTACCTCTTTGTCCTATAGGTAGTCGGGGAGACTCAAGTTTAAGTTGTTTCTACCTAGCTTCTTCTAATACCACTATTCTCTCATCCATAGCTTTCATAAAATTTTTCATGTCATCAAACTTTTCAGTCAGAGCAGTAATGATGGCTGCTATATTGGGATCCATATTGATATTGGATGGAAAAGTAGGATGTTGGTACCAGGTATCTGATCTAGTGATCATGCAACTCTAGGATGCAGAAATAAGGTGTAATAAAAATTAAAATGCTTGAATACGAAATTTTGAGTGCAAAAATTTAACTTGCAAAAATTTAAATTGCTGAATTTAAACTAAAGCCCTAATCAACCGGCTCTGATACCAAATTGATGCGGGATAATCCTAAAGAAGAGAAAAAAAAAAAATCAATCCTCATGATCATGCTCTCTTCTGTTCATCAACAACAAATCACATCCAGTCAGGGACTCATTATTCTCAGGACAGACAGTATAGTTGTCTATACTCTGCTCAGGAGGCATGATTGATTGATAAGAGACTAAAGTGAGATCAATCTAAATGATACAGATGAATACCATTTAAGAGATCAGTAAACAACTAGTAATAGAGAATTTCATAAACAGATAGCAGAAATTAAACATTCTCACGAGTAAATGCAAAAAAAAAATATGAATGGAACGAAAAAAATAAAATATTAAATACATGAAAAAAATTCAAGAAGATGATAAGAATTCGGATCGTGATAGTTAAGAAACTACTCTGATTAAGACTCTTAATCTTTTAACCAAACAGATCCATCGATAAAGAACTAGATCTTTACCAACATCGGATTAAAAAAAATCAAAGATCAACTGATAAAGAACGAAGGTCCTTGCCTTGACAGTATATGATCTGTAGAATAAGAAATCACTCATTCTCTTAGCACGATAGATAAAAATTCTGGAGGAGACAGATCTTCTCTTGACGGAATAGGCTTACATGGGTAGATGGTGGAGTCGAATTAGAATCACAGGAACACTGGATCTTAAGTAGAAGGAGTAGGATAGAAAGTGGGCCTCACACTCTCCCCTTGTGGGGTGATTTTGGGTCTCACACCCTTTTCCTCTCGGAGCGATTGACACAAGTATTTGTGAAGTTTGTAAAATCATTCATTCTCCTCTTCATGGAAGATACAAGGGTTTATATAGGACTCTAAGGGTTTTGTTTCTTTAGGAATCTCTTACCATTTACAAGGAAGAAATCAGCCCTCCATAAAAAAGTAAAGCATTATATGTGATAAAATAATCTACCATGAGAAAGAAATCAGTCTTCAACAAAATAAGTAACCAAGAACTCTTAAAAAATTCTAGAGAAGAAATGAAACTTCATGTGGGTGTTTGATGCTTGACACAACTTGGTATGAGCACGGCACATGCTGGCATGCATATTTTTTCTCTTGACATATGGAAAGTGGTGGCTCTAAAGGTGACATGGATAAATCCAAATATGGCCCTATGGATCCAAAGCTAAATGCATTAAAAATTTATGACTAAAAATAAATAACTGAAGTAGAATCGATCTAATGAGGCTTCTTCGATCCAAATCGAATTTAAATCATGTTGCCGATTTTTGATGGCTCTGATGTCCGCACCACTGATATTGCTTCGGGATGCGATATTGCTCCCGGAGTCACTCGATGTTCTGCTCCAAAAGTGAAGAAGCCTTCACTTTCAGATCCAACCGGAAGTCGTCAGCCGGATTCTCTGACCGACCATCTCAAGAAAAAGGAATCCTAGCCATTGAAGAGAAGAAAACTTAAGAAGAGATGACTAAAAAAGATAGGGACTTAACCTGAAACTCAAAAAAGAAGAAGACAAGGAAAAGAAGTCTTTAGATGCTGGAACGATTCTTCGACAGAGCTTCCACAGCAAAGAAGACAAATGAAAAGTAAAAAGTTGGCTGAAAGTGATCCTATATATATAGAATCCCTCAACGGCCAGGATCGAAGTAGTCAAACCAGGATCTCACCAGATGTTGATACGCGATGATATCTGAGCCGACCATTGACCGAACGGTTCAACGCATCTACTCCAGATCGAGCCACGTCACCATTATCCACGTGAATAGCTCCGACCCAGTGACATTTGGACATATGGCAAAGATCTATTTGTCAGAATCATATCGTCCAGTGTCGAATCATCTTTCCGAAACGATGTCTGACACTGACATCCAATATCGAATCGTTCTATCAATATGACAGTCTAATAATAATTCTGTACTCACCGAAATAATAAAACAGTCGACGCTCATATTCCGAAAAAACTAGCAGCCAAATCGGAGTTCGATATGACACGAAATGACTCCATTCGTCCAAAAGTGACGAACTACGTGGTGGCACACGTCGGATCACCTTAGACTTGGGAGTGGGAGGTAACTATTGGGGCAAGTCAACCGACCCCCGACTTCGACTCAAAAAAGGCCGACCGACCAAATATGCAACTCTGACTATGTATCGACTGACTGGACAAATCACACTGACTCAAGGTCGGCAAACCGACTGACACTCGGCTACTACCAATCAACAGCAGACAACTTGAACAATCTCCGACCTAAGATCGTCGACATATCAGAACTACTAGTCAATGATCACTTGAATATTCCACCGACATATCAATACTACCGACATATAATCGACTAATCTGTTCAATATACTATAACTGTTATGAACAATTATTGACTACGTATCATGACAATTAGTGAAAATTAACGATCCACTAACTTCACAATTATGATCTGATAATTTAGCGTCATAAAAATCGAAACAACGTGCTCGACGATTACATCAGAATCATTTATAAAAAAAAGATAAATGAACAACACCGGTAAAATATTTCTGAGCCAGAGCTCTGCTACTCTCGACGTTCATAAATTTATTGTCCATCGATTTTCTCTCTGACTTTAACATCGGAGGGTCCCGTCGGATATAACTTTGATCTATAAGGATACTGTTTTGCAGGTGCTCATCACTGATGATAAGCGACAGAGAGTTGACTGCAACATATTTATTTATATTATATTTTAAAAATAATTTAGAAAAAAAAGGAAAAGGAAAAACCTGTATCCCATTGTAAGGGTTATATTCTCGTAAAACTCACTCGCAACGATTCCCTCGAAGCAGACGATGATTTTACTTGATATTATGGGCGTAATAATTTTGGAATCTTCGATTAGACCCAATAATTCATCCCAATCCAGTTGTACCTGAACGATGGCTCTTTCTGTCAACACGACCAATCCGCGTTGAGGACAGCTTACTCCATTACAACTGGTTAACCCCACGTGTCAAAAAGTTGTAGCTTCCACGTTTCTTCTCCACAGTTAGATTGGCCGAACCCACTTGGCAACGGCTGCACGCTTTGTGCAACGCGGAAGAATCTAAAAGCTTCCGGACAAAGTCGGTCGGTGCCCCCACGCGTGCCGCTTTGCCTGGACGCAATTAATTTAGACTTGGAATTCCGTCTGCTTCTGGGAAGGCAAGGCATAGTAGAACTCGGTCTCCGCCTCTTTCTCTCTCTTTCCAGAATCCTCTCCCTCCCCCATAAAAGCCACCCCTCCACCCTCTGCAAGGTCCCAAGTCCAAAGATCAAACGCAAGTCTTTTCCTCTCTCTCTCTCTCTCTGTCTCTCTGGAATCTGTGATTACTTTTAATTCTCTTTGTCACCTCTCTTAAGAGTCCCTGTCCTTCGCTATGGATAAGCTGCTGGCTATGTCTATTCTGAGCTCAGGGCCGGATTTCTTTGGCGATCGGAAGGCCAACGGATGGTTTGACCGCGGTTGGATGGGGAAGAAGAATAAAGAAGAGGAGAACAAAGGCGGGAGCGACGAATCCCGCACGTTGCCGGTGCCGGCAAAGAAGCTGGAGCAGCAGCAGAAGAGCAAGTCGGCGGGGCGGTTCGCGGTGGAGTTGGACGGGCTTCACTGCTTTGAGACTATTATTCCTCAATGATCATTCCTTTTCTAGATTCTTTCTTGTTTTCCTCGATGTCTTTGAGATTGTTATATTGATCGATTGCAGTTATACGGGCAACCTGTGAATCCTCCATGTTGTTTTTTTTTTTTTTTGATGTTAAGCGGAGGCTGTAAGTCAGCCACCTGAAAATTTAGAATACCTCCTTGTCATAAAAAATATATTTCTTTAGAATTTCACACTACAATCTTTGTTTCTTTTCTCCATGTTGGACTGGATTTAAGAAATCGAACATATAATTTTGTTCAATCATATATTTGGTCACGATTCACTGAAAGAATTAGAAGAAAGATTTTGATGGGATCGAGTTATATATAAACTTAACGTGGTTAGGATGTTAATTGACGAAGGAGAAAAGGAGAAAAATCGTCTGAGAGTTTTTACCGTTAGAGATTTTTTTTTTTTGAAGGAGGAAGTTCAGAAAAGAGTGTCTCTTTGTTTTGCCTTTTCTCGATATCTTCTCCCTGTGATGATGGCGCTAATCTCCCTCGTATACTAGAATCTAAATACAGGGCTGAGAACAAAAGTAATTTCGTGAGAGAAGGGGAAACAGATTTCGTACCATCCACTAGGTCAAAAGTTTATTAAGGAACCACTGGGACAAAAGAAAAAAGAAAAAAAAAAAAAGCACCAAAGGGTATAATTAAAAAAATTATAAAATAATGTAGTCCAGTTGAAACACCGTGCAATCAGGGTTCGAAGCCGGATGGCATGACCTATTCAGGTGACTTAAATGTGGAGTCCGGAAGCAATTTCTGATCTACTGATTCATGATTGGGGTGACATATTTACTCATTGAATTCATCCATATGGTGGGGAGGAACACGCTTCGTGCTAATCTGTCTGAATCGAACATAGCTACCCGGATATCTCCCCCGCCCCCAACCCCCAAACCCCTTTTATTAAAAAAAAAAATCACAAAATAAAAGAAGAAAAAAGGAGAGAAGTCACACAAATCCTTTTCCATAGAGTTTAGAAGGAAGCCAGCTCCATTGGAACTACTTCTTGTTTGGTTTCGCGATGGATAAGCGCTGAACATGTCAACTCTGAATCCTGTTCCCATCTCTCCTGTAACGGGCAGGGATGCTCTGTTTCGCTCCGGAGTTTGACGGGTTTCATTGTTTCTAGGCAATCATCTCCCACTAGAAGTTTTGTTTCATTTCTTATCCAGTGACAGCAATGTTTTGGAGATTTTTTCATTTTTTGGTACATATGGGGATCTTGAAGACCCAAATATGTTTTCGGAGCTCATTTATTGAACTATTTTGTCCAAGAAACTAGGGACAATTGCTCCAAAAGACAAAGAAAGCAAAGAAAATAGAGCAGTAACAGGACTAGCTGTGAGTTCTTCGTCGAGTTACACATCAGCTCTACTGGTTTTAAAGCCAAAAGCTATATGAATAATTCTATTGCCTTAAGGATGGAAAGAATTCTAGAATTGAAACTAATGTTTGTTATGGAGAAGATGGATGAAAACTTTGTTTCGGGGTTCAGATGGTGGGCGTCTTTCTTGGTTCCTAGCGTTGGAACTTGGAACGAGAAAAAGTTTTGATCGCTTCGTGGGGATCAAATTACCCTCCGGAGTTCTGACGTCGCGTTGATTGCATGCTGACTTCAGACTTCTCTCTGGCGGCCACGAACGGTGAATGGTCAAAATAGCTTCAGTCTAGACTTGGTCAAATGTCGGGCCGCGTCGGATTTTTACCGGGCCCTATATTAGAAATTAAGAATTTAAGCCTGATGTTGACATCCACGTCCGACTGAGCCCGAACACGAGTTCACGCACGAGGTTGGATGCGGTTGCTTAAAAATTTTTTTTTTTCATCAGCTCCGCACAAGAATCAACCAGCAGGTGTGCGTGTATGGTTGCGTGCACAAAAATTTCACTTTTATTTTACTCCAAGCCTAATCCAATCTTGAAAGTGGAAGATCAATAGACTTGCCAAGTAGGTCTAGGATTGATATGGGCCAAATTTGACCTACAAAATTCAAATTGTAAGGGCCTGATCTGAAGTATAATTAAAA
>NC_025996.2:6704160-6749580 GCF_000442705.2 Elaeis guineensis | reverse complement strand
CATCGTCCGATCTTTGAGTTGAGAGCAATCTTTGACTAGATGCCCCAAACATCACACGGTAACACCTGATTTTGCTCAGGTCCCTCCTGGACTTGGACCATCCTCGTCGCGATCTCCTGTCACTCCGTCTACCGCCTCCTGCTCCTCCAAAAATACCAAAGCTGAGCTGCTGCCACTGAGCTCGAAGCTGGATTCTTCCTCCTAAGAACCTCATTCTAGAGTATCGCCGTGGTGATTCGTCCATCTTGATGGTGCTCTTCTCCACTAGAAGAGCAGTCACCAAGGACTCATACGAAAGGAAAGCGATGCTAGCAAAATCAGCATCCTGGTCTTCTCCTCAACATTTTCGTCAATACTGAAGAGATCTGTGAGGACTTCTGGAAGTGGTTTAGATGCTCCTGCATGTTCTGTCCCTCAGCCATCCACAACTGGTAGAACTATTTTCAGAGAAAAAGAGTGTTGGTGAGAGATTTCATCATGTACAACTCTTTGAGCTTCGACCATAGCACCATCGAAGAAGTCTCACTAAGTACATGGATCACCACCTCATCTGCTAGGTATATGCGGATAGTACTCACTGCCTGCATTTGTAGTTGTTTCCAATCCCGCACCTTCATAGTGGTCGGCTTCTCCTCGCACAAGAGAGCATCTATCAATCCTTGCTGGATGAGCACATTCTTCACCCTTACCTGCCATAAGGAGAAATTGCTCTTTCCATCAAACTTGTTGATCTCCATCTTGATTGATCCTGTCTTCTCCATCTTCAGTCTTGCTCACCATCGCTGCAATCTACGTTCTGTACTGCCTCGCTCTGATACCACTTGTTGGGTAGATATCTGGCAGGACACCACCTCCCAAGATCTTTTCGATACCACATGATGCAGCAGGAAGAAAGAACAAATAAATAGAAAATAATCAAATATGTGGATCAGCCAAAAAAAGACTCGCCTCCATGGGGCATGCAAACTTCACTATGAAAAAAAAATATTATAAGAAGAGATCTCACCTTCAACTCTCGTACATCCAATTTCTCCCTCACAGAAAGCTCTCCCTCACAAAAGCTCTCTCTAGGAAGACCCCTCTGAACTCCTGAAGCGACCGTTATCTGCTGTCCAGGAGCCTCTCTGCTGCTTCTCTTCTCAGTGTCGTATGCTTTCTCTCTCCGTGGGTTGATTCTGGTGTTGATCCGACAGTCCAGGGTCTTTATACGGGTGTTATTAGGAGTCCTTATGCTAATCTAATAGGGTTTTAAGGCCTTTAAAAGGCCTGATGCATAGAACAGGGACGTGTGGCCTGGTGATCATGCACGACTTCATCACTTGTGGAAAATCCGAACCCATGAAAAGAGAGAGAGCATGCGGCGCTAAGAAGAGAAGGAGTAGACGGCTCCTGGACAGCAAACAGCGGTCACTTCAGAGATTCAGGAGGATCTTCTTAGAGAGAGTTTTTGTGAGAAAGAACTTTTTGTGAGAGAAAAATTGAGTGTACGAGAGTTGAGGATAAGATCTCCTCTTGTAATATTTCTTTTTCTCATAGTGAAGTTTACATACCTCATGGAGACAAGCCTTTTTTTGGCTGATCTATGTATTTGATTATTTTCTGTTTTATTTCTTCTTTCTTCTTACTACATCGTGCGGTATCAAAAAAGTTCTGGAAGGTAGTGTCCTGGCCAGACATCCACCCAACACCATATGCTTGTCATGCCCCTGTTTTTATTCCTCAGTCCCTTGCATCTTTGTTAGCCACTATGGCCACAACCCAAATAAATCGGAATAGTGTTATTTTGCTGGCCTACACAATTTGGCTGCTGTGGAAAAAAAAAGAGTGGACGGCTTGTTCAAAGATCTTTTCCATCTGCTATGAAGTTGATGAAGAAAATTCTCTATTTGTATGTTGACTTCCATTCCTGTTATCAGGATTCAAATTTGAAAGAACACTTGCTATCACTGTTGTCATATGCAAAGAATAATATAATTTTAAAATATTATTTATTTTTTCAAAAATAAAATCACAAAATTAAACCTTCTATTGCGGCCAACTCCCCGTCGTCTATCGTCAAAAATGAACACCTGCAAGACAACGTCCGCACTGATCGAATTTGTGTCCGGTGGGAACCCTCTGATGCTTAAGTTAGAGAGAAAAGTTGATGAACAGTAGATGTCAATATTCAGAGTAGCAGAGTTCTGACCTGAAGTGACTTACCAGTCCTATTTTTCTTACCCCTTTTTTATGGAGTAGATGGTCGTAACCGTCGGATATGGTTCCGCATTTGGTAGCGTAGAATCACAGAGCGATAATCTTGTAGTGGATTATTAATCTCCATGGATTACGCCACGATATCAGTAGAGTAACCGTTCGTGATAGTTATGATATATTTGAATGAATCGACCGACTATGCGTCGGGGGTCGACCGTTGATTAGTAACTCTAAAATACCGACGATCGAAGTAGTCTGTTGTCTGTAAAGTCTGAACATCGGTCACTGACCGATCTGAAGTCAGTGAGGGATGTTTCATTGGTCGGTTGAGGATAGCGTCTGCCTATTTAGTCGATACTCGGTCGGTAGTCACTTTCAGAGTCATCTCTGTTTAGTGGGCCAGAGTCGGGTGTCGGTTGGACTGCATCAGAGATTGGTCGGTGTACGGAGGTCAGTCAGTTTATCCCAACAGTTGTCCCCTCACTCCTGAGTTCAATGGTGAGTTGCCGCATGCATAGCCACATGGTCAGTTGCCTGGAATGAAAGGAGTTATTATCTGTCATATCGAATCCTGGCTCTGCCGTCACATTCTCTAGAATATGGTCGATCAACCACTTTGTCATCCTTGAGTTGTCGTATCAGCAGGAAGATTTGGTGTCAGGCATCATTTGCAGAAGGTGAGCCGGCATCGTGCGATTTAACTTTGGCTTATAGATTTTCGCCACATGTCGGAGCGTCATTGGGTCAGAGTTGTTCACACAGATAGAGGTGACGTGGTTCAATCTGGTGCAAGTGTGTCTAACCATCGGATCGATGATGGATCCAGATGCTTCCACATGTCGTCATCCGATGTGGTCTCGATCTGACTGCTTTCATCTGGGCTGTCGTGCATTCCTGTATATAAAGGGGCCACTGTCAACCAGGTATCCATCCCTCATTTTATCTTTTCTGGTGGGAGAACTCTGTCAGAGAGCTGCCCTCATGCGAAAACTATCCCTTGTCGCTTTCTTCCTGGTCTTGAGTCCTTGAATAGTTTTCTTGATGGGTGAGGTTCTTGTAAGGGGTGGTTGGTTGGAGATTCCAGCCAACGACTCCCTATCGGGCCCAGAAGTTTTTCGTTATTGGGTCCGTCCATTGATCGATTTCGAAAGCAGCATCGTGCTTCGGGCCGATGTCAGCTTTTCACTTCTGGTGCCGATGGTGGGGTCAACGACCCGTTACCGTGTATCCTGCATCCTCATCTCAGCAATGAGATCAAGGTCATCTTCGTCGATGGACGAAAATCTGAAATCCGCCTCTAGCTCCTCTTTCAAGGAATGTGTGGTCGTTGCCCGGGCTTCGACGAGGAGGGTACGATCGTCGATCGATCTCCAACGAGGAGGGTGCAATCGACAAAGTGGATCAGGCTGTTGATGGGGTTAGCCAGGCAATGTGATCGATCAATCATCTTCACAGCCTAACTCGAGTCGTACTATCTTCGAGCTGGAAGATGGAGTTTGTCGAAGAGGCTGATCCAAGGCGGACTTGCCAATTCTTCAGTGGAACAAAGGGCGGCGATGAAGATCAGTCGGTGCTTCTGATTTTTCTTTTGTAAAGAAAGATGTCTAATCGGACTTTGATCTAATGAAAGTATTTTTTTTTTTGAAATACTTTTCTATGTCGTTGAATTTGTAGTGTCTGCTTGTAAAACAATCTCTGAATGTAGATCGTAGATCCGACCATTTTGCAGACTTTGTGGAATCTACTAGTCGTGTAGTATCCGACGTATTTAGTTAGGATAATAATGGAAGGTCAAATATCCATCATCCGAAACTTGGTTGGATTTATATGTCGTATTGTCTGATAAATGGTGGCAAGCCAAATATCCCTCGACTGGCCATGGTCATGTCGATATGATTCCAATCTGACCTTAGTCATCTTGGCATTTTGCCTTTCTTAGTTGATACTAAGTCGGCAAATTAGCCAGCTGCTTCAATGGAGAGCCGACTATGAGGGCAGTACGGCTTTTGTGGAGAAAGTCTGCATCGCCGGTGTTGGCCTCCAGTTGAAGTCGATAAGTCGGTTCTATAAGGGAATCAGAATGTAATCGATATCGAGATAGTTGATTTGACTTTTACAGTGAAAGCCAAAGTATATTCAGTGTCGAGATGGTCGATCTTCTGACTTTTACAGTGAAAGCTAAAGTATATTCGATGTCGAGATAGTTAATCTTCTGACTTTTACAGTGAAAGCCTACATACTTGATGTCGCTTTAAAATCACAGTCGGGACGTCGATTTTTGCAAGAAGATCGAAAGATAGTCGACACTAAAGCAGTTGATTCTCTGAGTAGTTGTATTCGGAAGGAAGTCGAGTAGAATAAAATATCCATCATATTTTTATTAGCTAATTGTCGAAACAACAATAGCATCATTGTGAGGAGTTTGAATTCTCCGAACATCCTCTTCCGAAAAAGTTATTATATTGAGTTGTTGTCATTTTGCCGACTCTTCTTCGGGAGTTATCTCTCAATTCAGTCATCCGGAGATCATATTGATGACTCCCACAGTCGGCTGATTATTTACAGCTTCCTCAGTCGGCTGGAGGTTGAGTCGATAGATCCCTTCGATATTTCTCGAGGTAGCCTCGTCGTATCAAGATCTTTATTTCATCCCTAAGCTAGATGCATTGTTCGGTGTCATGGCCATGGTCACGGTGAAACCGACAATACTTTCTTCGATTGTGGTTCCTCATTTTCATTGGTGGAGGGTGCCATAGATATTCCGCCCCTTCGATCTCCATGAGGATCTGTGCATGAGGTCAGAGGCTCCTTCATTCACATGCATGTACTTATACACGCGCTCCAAGAGTTCAGCATACGTCTGAGGGAGAATTTTGTCCAGTGAATATGTGAATCTAGACCCCCTCAACCTCTTTTCATGGCTGATATGGCCATGTCTTCGTTGAGGTCCCTGACCTCAAGTGTGGCCACATTGAATCGGGCCACGAAATCTCGAAGTATTTTGATCTCTCCTTATTTGATAGAGAAGAGACTATCTGAGGTTCGTGGTGACCTCCGACTGGTGCTGAAGTGGGCCAAAAAAGAATGCCCCAGCTGTCCAAAAGAGTGGATGCTTTCCGACCGAAGCCCGGAGTACCAGGCCCAAGTAGCTTTCCGAAGTATGACCGGGAAGCCGATGCATAAGAGGGTATTGGTTGCCCTCTGGATCGTCATGACAGCTTTGTAGCTCTCAAGGTGGTCAACTGACTCAATGGAACCGTCGTAGAGCTCCACATGCAGCATCTTGAACCGACTCGGGATCGATTCATCCAAGATAAGTCGGGAGAGAGATTGGACGGTATGAAAGTCAAAGTCATTCGAAGACTTCTAACCGTCCATCTGAAGCTAGGCGAGTCGGTGGTCGATTTTCTCAAACTTACGTTCGTAGTCGTCAAGCCACTAGTGGTGGGAGACTCTAGGGGTTGAACCTCCCGATGAATTAGAGAGAGAGGTAGACGGTGTTCGCGGTCGTTTTTCTTTCCTGGCCTGATCCAATTGGGAAAGAGAGGGGCATCGTGAATGGTGGGTGACACGTCGAGAATGCCGCGAGTGCTGCTACTCATCCCGATGAGAGAGCCAAGAAGGCCGCTCTGGTGGAGGAGACAGAGATCACCGCAGATGGCAGCGGCTGTGCCTGGATGTCACTGAATGCGCCACCGATTGCTCCACCGACGGCTGTGGTCGCTGGATCTGCTGCTGCTAGAGGTTTCTGACCGCCTCTATGAGATCATTCATTTGCTGCACTATCGCAACAATCTGGACGTCCGTGGTGACCACAGGGCACGAAGAATTGGGCTCTACTATCGGAGAGAGGGGAGGAGCCTCTTTCTAGCGGGAAGAGTGTCTCGCCAATCCGGTTGCTGTTGATCGTTGAGCTCTGATTTTGTTCATCGCAAGTTGTCTTTCTCCCCTACCTGGCGTGCCAATCTGTTGCGGCCAACTCTCCGTCGTCTGTCGTCGGGAATGAACACCTGCAAGACAACATCTGCACTGATCGAATTTGTGTCCGACGGGAACCCTCCAATGCTTAAGTTAGAGAGAAAAGTTGATAAACAGTAGATGTCAATATTCAGAATAGCAGAGTTCTAGCCCGAAGTGGCTTACCAGCCTTGTTTTTCTTACCTCTTTTTACAAAGTAGATAGTCGTAACCATCGGATATGATCCCGCATTTGGTGGCGTAGAATCACAGAGCGATAATCTCATAGTGGGTTATTAATCCCCATGGATTATTCTGCGATATCAGTGGAATAACCGTCCGTGTCAGTTATAATATATTTGAATGAGTCGATCGACTATGCATCGGGGGTCGACCGTCGGTTAGTAACTATGAAATACCGATAGTCGAAATGGTCTGTTGTCTGTAGAGTCTGAACATCGGCCGCTTACCGATCTGGAGTCGGTAAGGAGTGTTCGATTGGTCGGTTGAGGACAGCGTCGGTCTATTTAGTCGATACTCGATCGGTAGTCGCTTTCAAGATCGTCTCTGTTTAATAGGCCAGCGTCGGGTGTCAGTTGGACTGCACCGGAGATTGATCGGTGTATGGAGATCAGCCGATTTATCCCAACACTTGTAACATGGTATGAAACCATGATAGCCGGAGAAAATTGTAACAATGACATTTTTATTACACAAGTGTTGGGGGATACCCACCGACCGACCGACCGACTATCGGAGGGCCCGACCGGCTGGCGGCCCGACCGACTAACCAACGGCCCGACGGACGACTCTGACTGGCCGACCGTCGGTCGGGCGACAGGCCGACGGACGCCATCAGCGGCTAACTACGGCCATTCCACGGTCCATTCCCGACCGACTAAACCCAGAGGTCTGGTAGCCGACCCACATGAAGCTCGCCGACCGACGGAGGAGTCCGACGCCACTCTGCTGGCCACCGACCTGGGGTCGGCCGACTCCACCAACCACCGTACGGTCGCCAGACGTTGTCAGCCCTGACACGGACATGCGGCACAATTACCTAGGGGCATTGTCCCGCCCGGGGCCGGGTCAACCCTGGCGATTAGACGGCTACACGGCGACATGACGTTTTCACGGCGGCTCTGACAGTCTACAGTGAGTTGACAGTTCCTCACTTGTCCGCGCCATTAATGATGGCGCCATACCGTGCTCCACTATATATACCGGGAAAGGCAACAGTGCAAGGGGTCGATCCGCCCGTCTCTCCCACATACGCAGGCTCGCTCCTCTCTCTCTCTCCCTCTCTCTTTCTCAGAGCTCTCTGTCTGCATTTCACTGTTGCCCAATCACCTCTCTGACTTGACCGTCGGAGGGTCCCCGCCGGAGCCGCCTCCGGTCAGTGCGGACTTCCTTTTGCAGGTGCACGCTTCCCGGCGATCGGGCGACGAGGCGATTGGCCGCAACAGATTGGCGCGCCAGGAAGGGGAGCAGCATGACAAAGACAAGAGCTCAACGATCGAGAGTCACTGGGTCGGCCAGGCGCTCTTCCCGCCGGGAAGAAGCCTCCCCGCCCCCACCGGCGGTGGAGCCTAGCTCTCCGCGCCCTGCAGTGACCACGGAGGCCCAGATTGCGGCCATCGTACGGCAGATGACCGTACTGACCGACGCAGTCAAAAGCCTCCAGCAACAACCGGCGGCCCGACCTATGCCTTCCAGGAGCAGCCGCCGACGGCCGCGCCGACCCCTGTCGCCTCCATGCGAGCGCTCCCACGGAGAGGAGGAGGGGCGACCACGGCGCGACGACCGACGGTCCCAGCGGCCCTCTCCTTCCCCGTTGGAACGGGCGAGGAAGGAAAAGCGGCCGCGCACACCGTCGGCCTCTCTTTCAGAATCCTCCGGAGGCTCCACCCCTGGGGTCTCCCAGCATCGACGAGCGGACGACTACGAGCGACGGTTCGAGGAGATCGACCACCGACTCGCCCAACTGCAGATGGACGGTCAGAAGTCTTCGAACGACGTCGACTTCCAGACCGCCCAGCCTCTCTCTCGACTGGTCCTCGATGAGCCGATTCCCAGTCGGTTCAAAATGCCGAACGTGGAGCCATACGACGGCTCCACCGACCCAGTCGACCACCTCGAGAGCTATAAAGCTCTCATGACGATTCAAGGGGCAACCGACGCTCTTTTTTGCATCGGCTTCCCCGCCACACTTCGCAAGGCTGCCAGGGCTTGGTACTCCGGTCTTCGATCGGGCAGTATCCATTCCTTCGTGCAGCTCGAGCACTCGTTCGTGGCCCATTTCAGCACCAACCGAAAGCCGCCGCGAACGTCGGATAGCCTTTTCTCCCTCAAGCAGGGGGAAAACGAGATGCTCCGACACTTCGTGGCGCGATTCAACGCGGCCACGCTCGAGGTCCGGGACCTCAACGAAGACATGGCGGTTTCAGCCATGAAGCGGGGCCTGAGGTCGTCCCGATTTACTTATTCTCTGGACAAGACCCTCCCCCGAACATACGCCGAGCTACTGGAGCGCGCATACAAGTATATGCGCGCGGACGAAGGAGCGTCCGACCGACGCTTGGTCGAGCCCAGAGGTCCGAAGGAGAAGCGAAGAAAAGGTCGGGAGCCCGCCGAACCAAGCAGGCCCCCAGCCAATAGTCGGCTTTCTCCACCCCGACAGATCCAAAAATCACCCCGCCGACAGACTCCGAGGCCGGTGCGTCCCAGGTATGACTCCTACACTCCTCTCTCCGCTCCCCGTGCGCAGATCTTGATGGAGATCGAAGGGGAAGAATACCTGCGACGGCCTCCGCCTCTGAAGGCAAAGGGCCTCGACCATCGGAAGTACTGCCGGTTCCATCGGAGCCACGGCCACGACACCGAGCGATGCATCCAGTTGAAGGATGAGATCGAAAATCTCATCCGCCGGGGGTATCTCGGCAAATTTCGAAAGGGTCCGCCGACCCAACCGACTGTCGATCGACGCCCCCAGCCGACTGAAGAGGCACCGACTAACCAGCCGATGGCTGGAGTCATCAACATGATCTCCAAGCGGCTGGGATCGGGGACGTCTACAGGGGGGAGCCGACGAAAAAGCCGCGCCCGGACGACGTGATTACCTTCTCAGAAGACGACGTTCAGGGCATCCAGACTCCCCACGATGACGCTGTTGTTGTGTCGGCGACAATAGCCAATTATGATGTAAAATGAATTTTGTTGATAATGGAAGTTCGACAAATGTTTTGTTTTACTCGACCTTCTCCCGAATGCGACTACCGACTGATCGACTTAGTAGGGTCTCCACGCCCTTGATCGGCTTTGCCGGAGACACCGTCACGACAGAAGGAGAAATCACCCTGCCCGTGACGGTGGTACCGAACCACGGCAAAGCACAGTCTCCCTCATTTTCGCGGTCGTCCAAGTTCCTTCGGCCTACAATGCCATACTTGGGCGACCCGGATTGAACGCCCTCAGGGCGATCGTCTCGACGTACCATCTCCTTGTTCGATTCCCGACCAAAAATGGAGTCGGGGAGATGCGCGGAGATCAACAGCTCGCCCGACGATGCTTCCAAATCTCCGTCCAAAGCGACGAGACAAAGGATCCCCTGACAATCGACAAACTGGATCAACGGGAGGAGGAAGAGCGGGGTTCGCCGGCCGAGCAGCTCGAGGCGATCCCGATAGGAGAAAATCCCGACAGAAAAGTTTGGGTCGGGTCTCAATTGCCCGACACCGAACGCCACCGACTGGCGGAGCTGCTGACGGCCAACGCCGACATATTCGCATGGTCGGCAGCAGATATGTCGGGCATCCCTCCAGAAACAATTACTCACCGACTCAACATCGACCCAACAATGAAGCCGGTGAGGCAGAAGAAAAGGTCCTTCGCCCCAGAAAGGCAGAAGGCCATTGACGAAGAAGTGGACAAGCTGCTCGAAGCAGGCTTCATTCGGGAATCCACGTATCCCGATTGGCTCGCCAATGTCGTCATGGTCAAGAAAGCCAACGGAAATGGAGGATCTGCATCGACTATACCGACCTCAACCGAGCATGCCCGAAGGATAGCTTTCCACTCCCGAAGATCGACCAGCTGGTGGATGCGACGTCAGGATTTCGACTGCTCAGCTTCATGGACGCCTTCGTCGGGTACAATCAGATCCAGATGGCGCCTGAAGACGAGGAGCACACCGCGTTCGTGACCCCCAAGGGCCTCTACTGTTATCGGGTGATGCCCTTTGGATTGAAGAATGCCGGCGCCACCTACCAGCGACTCGTCAATAAGGTCTTCAAAGACCAGATCGGGCGTAACATGGAGGTGTACGTGGACGACATGCTGGTAAAGAGCACGCAGATCCCGGACCATGTTCAGGATCTCGAGGAGACCTTCCGCACCCTTCGACGACACCGAATGAAGCTCAACCCGACCAAATGCGCTTTCGGGGTGACCTCAGGGAAGTTCCTCGGATTTCTCGTTTCTCAGAGAGGGATCGAGGCCAACCCTGAGAAGATAAAGGCGATCCTCGACATGCGTCATCCGAACACCAAGAAGGAGGTCCAACAGCTGAACGGAAGATTCGTCGCTCTTAGCCGATTCATTTCCCGATCAGCTGAAAGGTGCCTCCCGTTCTTCAAGACCCTGCGCCAGGCGAACGGTTTCTCTTGGTCGGATGAGTGCGAACAGGCCTTTGAAGACCTGAAAAGGTACCTGGCTTCCCCGCCGCTGCTCGTAAAGCCGCAGGTCGGGGAGACCTTGTATCTCTACTTGGCCACATCTTCTGAGGCGATCAGTTCGGTGCTCGTTCGGGAAAACGAGTGCCGAACCCATCAGCCCATCTACTACACCAGCAAAGTGCTCCACGGCGCCGAAGCCAGAACTCGGAGACGGAAAAGATGGTTTTCGCCCTGACCGTCTCCGCACAACGCTCCGACCATACTTCCAGGCCCACGCCATTGTGGTACTCACCAACCAGCCCCTGAGGGCCGTACTGCGCCGACCCGACACATCCGGACGACTCGCTAAGTGGGCGATGAAGCTTAGCGAGTTCGACATTCAGTACCGACCGAGGCCTGCCTTGAAGGCTCAGGTCTTGGCCGACTTCATCGCTGAATGCCCGACGACCGATCGAAGGTCGGGAGCTGAAGGCCCGGGACGAGATTCGGTCTCTGAGCCAGACCCGATCTCCACCTGGGTACTCCACATCGACGGAGCCTCCAACGTTCAGGGAAGCGGGGCCGGGCTCCTGCTCACGAATTCGGATGGGGTAGTCACCGAATACGCCCTCCGGTTCGACTTCAAGGCCTCCAACAATCAAGCCGAATACGAGGCACTCCTCGCGGGCTTGAGGATGGCGAAGGAACTGGGCGTCGACAGCCTCCGGGCATTCTCCGACTCTCAGCTGATCGTGGGGCAGGTCAAGGGCGACTTCGAGGCGGAGATCCGACCATGATCAAGTATCTTCAGAAGGTAAGGATCTCGTGGCCCGCCTCGAGCATTTCGAGATCTCCCACATCCCCAGGACGGAGAACGCCCGTGCCGATGCTCTCTCCAGATTGGCAACGTCGGCCTATGATTCTTTGGGTCGGACGTTTGTCGAAAACCTCCAACAGCCGAGCATCGATCGGGTCGAAGAAGTACAGCAGCTAACGTCTGAACCAAGTTGGATGGACCCGATCGTCCGGTACCTGTCCGACGGGACCAGTCCCAAGATCCCGCGGAGGCCAAGCGACTCCGATGGTCGGCATCGCAATATGTGATCATGGACGGCCGACTCTACAAGAGGTCGTTCTCCCTCCCTCTGCTCAGGTGCTTGGGACCGACCGACGCTGACTACGCCCTCCGAGAGGTTCACGAAGGAATTTGTGGGAATCACTTGGGGGGCAAGTCCTTAGCCTTCAAGGTCTTGCGACAGGGCTACTACTGGCCGACCATGAGGAAGGATGCGGCAGAGTTGGTCCGAAGGTGCGAGCCATGCCAGAAGTATGCCAATATTCAGCACCAACCGGCCAGCCAAATCACTCCCATTGTCGCTCCATGGCCCTTCGCTCAGTGGGGAGTCGATATTCTCGGCCCCTTCCCACCGGCGTCAGGCCAGAGGAAGTTCATCGTTGTCGCCATCGACTACTTCACGAAGTGGGTCGAGGCCGAGCCCTTGGCGCAGATCACCGAGCGGAAGATGGAGGACTTCATCCAAAAGTCCATCATCTTCAGGTTCGGATTGCCGCGCACCATCATCACCGACAACGGACGGCAATTCGACAACCAAGACTTCAAGGACTTCTGCGCCAGGTTCCACATCCGTCATCGACTAACTTCAGTCGGGCACCCACAGTCCAACGGTGAGGTTGAGGTGACGAACCGAACCCTGCTCCATGGACTCAAGACCCGACTGAACGAAGCCAAAGGACTCTGGGTCGACGAGCTGGGCTCCGTCCTATGGGCTTACCGAACGACCCCCCGTGTCCCGACCGGGGAGTCGCCGTTCAGTTTGGCCTACGGGACAGAGGCTATGATCCCGCTCGAGATTGGCCTGCCGTCTTCAAGGGTCGAGCAGTACCACGAGCCGGACAACTCCGAAAGCCGGAGGGCCGACCTAGACCTTCTCCCCGAACTGCGAAATAAGGCTCAAATCCGAATGGCCTCATACCGACAGAGGGTCGCCCGGTACTACAACGCTAAGGTCAGACCAAAGCTCTTCAGGCCTGGCGACCTAGTCTTGAGGAAGGCGGAAGTGTCGAAGCCCTTGGACCAAGGGAAGTTGGCTCCCAACTGGGAAGGACCCTACAAGGTTGCTGACACCTTCGGGCCGAGGGCCTACCGGCTGGAGACCCTTGAGGGGAAGCCCATTCCCCGGACTTGGAACGCCGACAACTTGAAGCTGTATTACCAGTGAATTTTGTGGTTGGAATACAAGTTCAGTTTTAAATTTCGGAGTCCTGATCCTTCGACGTTCAACGATCCATCGGCCCCTTACCAGGACCGATACAACTACGGGAGTCGATACTCCTTCGACGTTCAACGATCCATCGGCCCCTTACCAGGACCGATGCACCTACGGGAGTCGATACTCCTTCGACGTTCAACGATCCATCGGCCCCTTACCAGGACCGATGCACCTACGGGAGTCGATACTCCTTCGACGTTCAACGATCCATCGGCCCCTTACCAGGACCGATGCACCTACGGGAGTCGACAGCCCGCGCGATTGTTGTCGCGACTTCCGACCAGGCTGCGGCGGTCGAGGGATATTCGGCTTACCACCGTTTTCACACAACGCGACCTTAGTCGCACCCACAGCTTCCCGACCGATTGACAGTCGGTCGAATGACATCCGGCTTGCTACCATATGTCGGACGACACAGAACCCGACGCAAGAGCTTGGGGATCTGACTTACTATCGCTCCCCCGACACTGCGCCGGTCGATGTTCGACTGAACGCATCTACGGAAGTCCGACTACCAACCTTTACCAGGTTCGGTCGGCTCCCGACTTAACAGATGCACCCGACCGGCGACTTCAACTATTGGAAGCCGACCTAAAGTCGGGACACGAGCTACTTCGGAGCTGTGCAAGTCGGTTAAGTCCTACCGACTTACCCGAGTTGGCGACTTCTCTAAGTTGGTAACTAGGGTTCGACATTACAGCAATAAGAGACATTTCAAACAAAAGACACAAGAAAAGACAATTTCATTCTTGATCGAAGGAAATTACAAAGTCGGGCCGAAGTCCGATTACACGTATTTTCAAAAAGAAACAAAAAGAAGACGGTCGGCTGGACCGATCATTCGTCCTGGTTGATCTCTTCGACCGACGGAGGATCGGGAAGGATCGGCGTCTCGACCGTGAGCGGCGCTGGGTCAACGGCAGAAGGATGTCCTTCAGTCGGCAAGGGACCTTCGGTCGGCTCCTGCTCCGGGACGGCTTCCTCCGCTGGGATGACGCCTCCCGACAGCTGGTCGGCCTCCTCTTCGGCTCCCTCCTCTTCGGCGAGTAGCGGGACGACTCGGCTGACGTCCACCTCCGGGTACAAGGCATGGACGGCATCCCGACCGTCCTCGAACCCGACCCGTAGGAGGGAAGCCCGACTCGAGCATCTCCTCCTTGTACCGGTCGGAGGCCCGAAAGTCCTCAACCGCACGATCGGCCGACTCCCTCGCCGACCGTGCCTCGTCCTCAGTATGGGCCAGCTCCTCCCTCGCCAACTCCGCCTTGGCCCTAGCAATTTCGGCGTCGATCTGGGCGATGGACAACTCCTCTTCGGCTTCCGCGAGCTTCCCCAGGCTGACCCGAAGTTGCTCGCGTTCCCCTTGGAGTTCGGAGGTGGCACCGTCTCGTTCGCGTCGAAGACGACGCACGGCCCGACCTTTGTGCTTGGCCTCCTTCTTGGCCGACTTCAGTTCGGCCCTAAGCCGGGAGACCTCGTCCGTCAACTTGGCCTCCCGGTCGGCCGACTCTTGCAGTTGGTCGACCAGCCTCGCTCTTTCGGCCTCGGCCGCCGCCGACCTTTCTTTAAAGGCTGCCCGAACGTCGCCGAACCTTCGGTATCCGGCCTCCAACTCGGACATGGTGAAGATCAGCTGCCGACGGAAAAAAGCTTCGTCAGAATTATGTGGCAAGCAAAAATTCTTCTAAGGAAAAAGGTGACGCGAAGCTTACCTCCACCATTGTCGGGTAGAACCGCGACAGCATCTCGGTCACCTGCCGAGACCGCAACGACTGCACGTCGGTAGGGAGGAGGATCCCCTGGCACAACCTCCTCGCAAGGTTGTGGTCGGCCAAGGCCGATGCACCCTCAGGGTAGTATGCGCTGGGGGGCATTGATCTCTCCTCCTCCGAGGGCTCCATCGGGGCTTTCCCCCGATCAGCTGCCCCGACCGATGGGGCTGGCAGCGATGGGACGCTGGAGTTCGACCCGGCGCCCCCCGTTGCGCCAGCGGACGCCTCCGGACGATGTTCGGCTTCCCGAACGTCATCCGGCCTCACCCGCGGCGGCGAAGCCGCCGACACTCCTTCGGCCACTTCCTCGGTCGGCCTCTCTTCGACTTGGACAGTCGGAGCCGCGAGGGCTATGATCGGCTCGACCCCTCGGTCGCCGACGCTTCCACGGTCGGCGGGACTGGGGTTGGTCTCTTGGAAGGGCGCGAAGGGCCAGCCCCCGACACTGGCCTCTTCCTCGCGGCGGCAAACTGACGAATCTCGGCATCGGTCGGCCTCATCCTCGGTGGTGTCCCTGCAAAACCGACCAGTGTCAAAGGCCGGACCAGAACTACCCTAAAGCCGAACAAAAAGAAAAGCTGGGGGATCGGGCGATACCTATTCGGGGGACCAGACTCAGGCCGGCATCATAGAGAGCTTGCTCGGTAACAAGCTCCCTCTGCTTCGGGACTGACATGTCTTTGAGTCGGTGGAAGTCCTCCCGGTCGTCCGCGTCGACCCGACTGTTGTCGTTGGCCTCAGTTCGGGGTACACCCCAGCGGGAAGGAAAGCCCCAAGAAGAAGAGGAAGAAACGAAAAAGAACTGGTTCTTCCATCCATGAATGGACGATGGAAGACCGGTTATGAAAGCAAGACCCTTCCGGGGGTTGAAGAGCCACCACCCTCGGGCCTTAGGGTGGGGTCGGAGCACAAAAAATGCCCGGAAGAGGAAAACGCGAGGGTTGGTCGGCAAAAGCTGACACAACAACGCGAAGGAGATTATCAGACGAACAGAGTTCGGTGCCAGCTGCGCCGGACAGAGTCCGTAGTAATCAAGCAGATTCCGGACGAACTCCGGAATCGGGAGCCGAAGACCCGCGCGAAGGTCTTCGACATATAGCGCCAGGTCGCCAGGCGGAGGGTTGTTGACCCGACCGCCGGCCCCTGGAGCGGAGAGCCGAAACTGCTCCGGGATGCGATAGTGCTCCCGAAGCTGATCGACATTCGGCCCCGAAAGCGAGGAAGCCTCATCTTCCGGAGCCGATCGAGAGTCGTCAGTCGGGTTCCCCGACCGAGCTCCCTGGGTCGGTTTCCTGGTCATTATGCAGGAACCAAAAGAGCAGAAAGGGAAGAAGAAGGAGAAGAGGGGACCACGAACCCGATGGACCCTCCGGGAGTGGAGAAGAGCTCTGCCCGTGACGATCGAGAAATCGCCCGGACAGAGCTTCCCCCAGCAAATGGCGAGTGTGGGTCCTGGGTCCGGGAGGTCCTATATATATAGGGCCGACCGACGGCCGAGATGCTCCCGCGCCGACCAAAGACCTCCAGATGCGCGACGCGTGGCGCCCGCCGGTTGGCTGAGGATTCGGCGCGCTTCGTCCCGGGACGCCCGCACCGCCCTAATTAAATGCCGGAGCGGACGTCGGCCAGCCACCATGACACGCGGCGCGCGGGGGTTGGCTCCGCAGTCGGCCGCCCGCGCCGGTCCGCATTCCCGATGGGACGCCTCACCCGCGATCGGCGCCGAATATCCGATCGACTGACGCCGTATCGTCCGGCGCCCGATCTTCTGACACCGACGTGACGACTGACGACGACAAGACGTGGCGTCTGACACCTGACGCCGGCGCGACTTCTGGCATCGACTAGACGTTCGGATCACTTGGGATTCGTGAGGTGTCTGACAACGGATCAGCCGGCGGTACGGTCGGATCTGCACATGCGACAAATCCACTCCCAGTCGTCCGGTCTTGCTACCCGAATGAAGGCATCGGCCAGCTCTCCACCCGACTTAGGAGTGGAGGGGGGCAACTGTTGGGGGATACCCACCGACCGACCGACCGACTATCGGAGGGCCCGACCGGCTGGCGGCCCGACCGACTAAGCCCAACCGACTAACCAACGGCCCGACGGACGACTCTGACTGGCCGATCGTAGGTCGGGCGACAGGCCGACGGACGCCATCAGCGGCTAACTACGGCCATTCCACGGTCCATTCCCGACCGACTAACCAACGGCCCGACGGACGACTCTGACTGGCCGATCGTAGGTCGGGCGACAGGCCGACGGACGCCATCAGCAGCTAACTACGGCCATTCCACGGTCCATTCCCGACCGACTAAGCCCGACCGACTAACCAACGGCCCGACGGACGACTCTGACTGGCCGATCGTAGGTCGGGCGACAGGCCGACGGACGCCATCAGCGGCTAACTACGGCCATTCCACGGTCCATTCCCGACCGACTAAGCCCGACCGACTAACCAACGGCCCGACGGACGACTCTGACTGGCCAATCGTAGGTCGGGCGACAGGCCGACGGACGCCATCAGCGGCTAACTACGGCCATTCCACGGTCCATTCCCGACCGACTAAACCCAGAGGTCTGGTAGCCGACCCACATGAAGCTCGCCGACCGACGGAGGAGTCCGACGCCACTCTGCTGGCCACCGACCTGGGGTCGACCGACTCCACCAACCACCGTACGGTCGCCAGACGTTGTCAGCCCTGACACGGACATGCGGCACAATTACCTAGGGGCATTGTCCCGCCCGGGGCCGGGTCAACCCTGGCGATTAGACGGCTACACGGCGACATGACGTTTTCACGGCGGCTCTGACAGTCTACAGTGAGTTGACAGTTCCTCACTTGTCCGCGCCATTAATGATGGCGCCATACCGTGCTCCACTATATATACCGGGGAAGGCAATAGTGCAAGGGGTCGATCTGCCCGTCTCTCCCACATACGCAGGCTCGCTCCTCTCTCTCTCTCCCTCTCTCTTTCTCAGAGCTCTCTGTCTGCATTTCACTGTTGTCCAGTCACCTCTCTGACTTGACCGTCGGAGGGTCCCCGCCGGAGCTGCCTCCGGTCAGTACGGACTTTCTTTTGCAGGTGCACGCTTCCCGGCGATCGGGCGACGAGGCGATTGGCCGCAACAATACTGTTTTAAATATGTTGTTTCAATAAATTGGATAGGCTCGAGAAACTCCTCTCCCTTATCTCAACGGGGGAAAAAAAAAAAGGGAAAAACATTCAATTTGACCTGGTGCTGCTGAGTACTAGAAGCCCGAAGGAAGATAAAGCAAGCCCTTGTCATGTATCCAACGGTTTTCTTTTGCTTTATTTTTTTTTATTTTTTTTATTTTTTGCGTGTGTATATGTCGGGCTCGAATCATCTACTGAATCCACGTATGTAGAGTACTGGTCCATCAAACTAGCCATTTCTATTCCACCAAAAAAAACAAACTAGCCATTTCTAAGCGTTACCATATATAATTTCACTCTCCAATTTTTTTTTCCACTAATTAATGTTATGAGAAAATTAATAAGGACGGCCATCTGCAAACCTTAATATAAATTAAAGAAACTTTATTCCTTTACATTGCCGAAATAGCCCGTAAGATCCATTGATGTTATATAATTTGTTGATAATTTGTCTGGTTAGGATTTTTCCCCTATTATAGAGATGTATAATCCGGAGCAGCTTCATACCAAGTGTAGCGCTGCAACCAACCAGAGTGTATCTTATACATGCATAAATGGCAACAACTTCATTTTGAGTCATATTCAAGGATGTGGCCTTTTGCCTTATCTAATAATAGGATATTATGAATAATATAATTAATTAACATGGCAGCATACAAAGAACCATCTTATTCATATAAAAAAAATTTTATGATCAAATTCACCATGAAAAAATTATGATCATACTGTCATCGTCTGTCTTCGAAGTACGCTGTGTGTGCGTAAACAAAATAGGGATGAATAAACACCGAGGATTATGTGATGTTTGTCAAAACTGTTTAAATACTCTTAAGAATTATCTATTCTTATTTTTTTAGTATTTTAACGCGTGCGCAAGCATGCGCAGCATGCTTCGAAGATGTGACAGACAATGATGGTTCGATCATAATTTTTTCTATCGTCAATCCGACTATAAAAATTTTATCCTAATTCAGATGGGTTATTATTAACTAAGAAATAAATGGAGGGTGAAAAATCAAAACAAAAAAAAGAAGCTGGACACTCTTCCCCCGATGCGAATACAAGAAATAAATGAGGGCGAAAAATCAAAACAAAGAAAGAAGCTAAACACTCCTCCCCCGTGACAGAGATCCAAATACAATGCAATTGGAGCCAAATGTATTCTTGACTATACTCTCTGTCAAGTCCGTTGGAATTATCAAACTCAAATTAGCGAGCATCTCTTGTGGTCATTCTTAAAGGAATGCATAAATAAATATATTAGGGATATTCATTACATTGGGGGTTTCTCTAGAGAAACCCATCCTTTCTTTATCCTTCAATGAGCTACCAAGGTCTCAAAGCACTGCAATCCATCCAATTTCGGCGCGAATCGAGGTGCCACTCCACCTTTCTCCTGCCTCTTCTTTTCCTCCTCCTCCACCTTCCCTCCTCCCATTCTCTTCCTCATGCAACGGGTTTCTCTCAAGCTTCCGCCTTCCAACTGCTGAAGAACAGCACAACATGCTTTCCATGAGATATAAACACCACAGCGAAAAGAACAATTATTATAGGAATGAAAGGAGAAAACCCGAGAGAAGCTCACCTTATTGGCGTACCCAAAGAAGTTGATGGCCATTGCAGCAGCTACTGAACCAACTCCACCTTCAGAGGACATTGGATGATCACTTAATAAGGATTAACGTATACTTCCTTTCTACTTTGATAGCTATTTGATGCTCGATCGGTAGAATTAAGAACAAGAATCTGAAGGAAACTGAGGCAGGGCAGCTTCTGTTATGAACTAAGAGCTAGCTTATTTTGAGGAAAGGCGTGAGGCCAGGCGCTGTATATAGGCACGAGGGAGGCTGGAACAAAGGTTTAGTGGCCTCGAGGGACGAAATTACCCTGTCCCCAAAAGATATTTGAACAGGCTTTTGGCTTGTGTAAGTTTTTGCTACGTACTGTTCTCAAACCATATCAGACATAAGGTGTATTGTATGGTAATATCATGAAGTATTGGATGCGTTGGAGTTCTGGCTCTCAGAACGGATAGGGCTATCTAGACTTTCTTTGGGTGCTCCGGTACTA
Organism: Elaeis guineensis; assembly: GCF_000442705.2. Lineage (NCBI taxonomy): Eukaryota > Viridiplantae > Streptophyta > Magnoliopsida > Arecales > Arecaceae > Elaeis > Elaeis guineensis. The sequence continues at coordinate 6,729,460 of NC_025996.2, read as the reverse complement.
AAGAAGGCCACGTTGCGAGGGCAAATTGACCAATGGGAGAGTGGCTGTGCCTGCTGCTTATCTCATTTGCATTGCTTAACCTTTTGTTACAAGTTGCAGCTGACAGTCCCTCAGCTCTCGGCTGCTCGTACGTGGCTGCAAGTGCGCAACTTGCGACAGGGATTTGCTTGATTTAAATGGAAGAATAATTATATTTGGGTCCGATGCAATGCGTTCATGAATGAGGATGGGTTCCCATTAGTAAACCCTACCCCCCAAAAAAGGAAATTTGATGAAGTATCTTTTTTAATAGGAAAAATCACATCGGCATCTTCTTAATCGTTAACATAATGCACATCAAATGATGAAAGTACCCAACAACTTAAATATATGTTGCTAGAGTAGCACAAAGTCATTATGGACTCTAAAACTAAAGTGAAAATTAAGTTGTAATTTATAAACCAAGTATTCCATTAATAGGTATACACATTACTAATTTGGGCTGGATGGGTCCAACACTAACCCAATTAGCTCCGGTTCTTTCGAGATAATTTTGTGCTTACCATTACAATTATTAAATAAAGCAATTCTTTGTTTGTTATAGAGCTCTTAGTGTCTGTTCGGGGATGCTGTAGCTTTTGATTAAAAATTAATTTTTGATAAAAACTATATTTTGATGTTAAAAAATGCTTTCAGATAAAGTAGTTTTTTGTTTGGCTGTCAATATCCTAAAATTATTCTGAAACAGTAAAAATAATCTACTGTATGTTTGGTTAACAGATTCAAAAACTGCTTTTGAATGACAAAATGATCCAAAAGGATAAAAATAATTTTGAAATTGTTTGGATATAAAATTTGCTATTTTAAAATGACTTTTTTTATTTTTTTTCAAAATTATTTTTGTGTCATTAAACGAGGATGGAGGAAATTATTTTTATGTTATTAAACGAGGATGGAGATGAGAGGAGATTAATTAAAGAAAGAGTTTTGATACACAAAAAGTCGATAAAAAATGTAACATAGATGGAGATAAGAGGAGATTGATATGAAAAAAAAAATCCTGATAAGAAATTCGGACAAAAAGAAAGAAATGATAATTCTAGAAGTCGAAAAAAAAGGACGTAGATGGAGATAAAAAAGATTAAATGAAAAGATGGATGGAGATGAGATGAAATTAATCTGAAGAAAGAAAGAGTCCTAATAAATAAGAAAGTCGGACAAAAAGATGTGGACCAGGACAAGAAGATGTTAATAATTTTGAAAAAGATATAGATGAACATGAGAGAAGACTGAAAATCAAAAAAAAAAAGAAAGAAGATGTAGATAGAGATGAGAGGAGATTAATGGGGATGTGGATGGAGATGAAATGAGACTAATCTGAAGAAAAAAAATCCTCATAAACAAAAAAGAGAGAAAAAGTGACATACAAGAGGTATTGAGAGGTAACACATATTTAGCTTGCGGTGTTGCATTTATGAAAAATGGGAGGAAATCAACTTTATGTAAACCACATTTTGAGGACTCTTATACACAAATCAGAATTACTTTTGAATTGTAGCCAAACACTTAAAATTTTACTTTTAGATCTAAAATCACTTTTTATGATTACAAACGTACCCTAAATATGTACTTAATATTTTATTTTATTCAGTTACTTAGCACAATAATTATAAATATTAGAGTTCAAGATTTTATTTTCACGTTTGTGACCTGGATGCGATATCTTGGATGATGTATCCCCACCTAACAATACGAATGTCAAATGGCCTAGCTGAACATGTTATACACAAAAAAACCTATAGCAATGAAATTTAGCATTACAAAAATTTGAGTAAAATGTTCATCAACTTCTCCAATATATAAAAGGATTATAATGAAAGCCCCTAGTATACAATATTTCCTTCAACTATAATACTTCATCATCAAGATTATCGATTATAGCTTCATTACAGCAACTACTTGTAATTTACACTCACTATTCTCCTCTTCTTGTGCCAATAATGAAGATTCATATGCCGAATCCCAATGATAGAAAAATAAATTTTGAGGGACTTATGTCACCAATAGTCCCCACAAGAACAAATTCCATCTTTAAAATGGTGGAACCTCCTCACATCTCTTAGAATGATCTGCCTTCCCACAATCCTTGAAATAAATTTGGCGGCTTCATGGCAGTCATTACACACCCTCAGATTCTTGGCAACTCTAATGGTTGAACCTGGGGGAGTGTTCAGTATGCCAAATGCTATGGCCAACTTCTCACTGTGGCCACGGAGCAGGACTTCCTTCTCGTCCTCCTCGACATCATGCAGAACACAGGATGTGTCTGGTTTGTACCCTTCCTTCCTCATTCTGTCCCACAGAGTTTCAAGGAATGAATAGAGCTGTGGGCTTTGCGGGTGCGCCGAATCCCCAGCCATGAATCCATGGACGTCGTCCCCGACTTCTATCCAACTGCACCCTGGATCTTTCCTCACACCCATCAGCTTCATGTTCTTTCTCACCTCCATCGCCTTCTCCCAAAGCCCAGCTGCTGCATAGATGTTGGAAAGGAGAACGTAGTGACTGGCCACATCTGGCTCTAGTTCAAACAGATGCTTGGCAGCAATTTCTCCAAGTTTAACATTTTGTTTAATGCGACAGGCACCTAATAAGCTACTCCATGCCCCTGCTTGGTGTGGCCCGGGCTCCATCGTGGTTATGAGATGATATGCTTCCTCTAATTGCCCGGACCGACCAAGCATATCAACAACACAGGCATAATGGTCTGGTGTGGGTTCAACATCATGATCCTCTTTCATCCTATGGAACAGCTCCAGGCCTCGGCTAACCATCCCTGAGTGGCTACATGCTGCCAGGGCTGCAATGAATGTCACCTCATTGGGCCTAGCTTCCCCTTTGGCTACCATTTGTTCAAATAGCCTCATCGTATCGCGTCCAAGCCCATGCATTCCATAAGCCATGATGAGAACATTCCAGGTGACCACATTGCGTCGCAACATCCTGTCAAAGACTGCTCTCGACCAGCTCAAGCAACCACTTTTTGCGTACATGTCCACCAAAGCACTCCCCACTGCAATATCTGAATCTAATGCACGTCGAATGGCATAGCCATGGATCTCTTTCCCCTTTGCCAATGCTGCCAGAGACCCACAAGCAGGAAGAACAGTCATGAGAGTGATATTATTAGGTTTGATACATTCGTCAACTGAATTCCCCATACTCTGCATTCTGATCACTAGATCAAATGCCTCAGCATAACGACCACATATAATGTAACCAGTTATCATAGTGTTCCAAGATACCACATCTCTAACCTCCATACTATCAAAGATCTTTCGAGAAACCTCCATCTTTCCCACCCTGGAATACATGTCCATCAGCGCATTCTGCACAAACTTATCGCATTCCATACCCCTCTTGACAACATAACCATGTATGCCTTCCTTCCGAGGGAATGCTTCAGATCGCACGCAGGCCGGAAGAATACTTGCCATTGTAGTCTCATTCGGATATAACCCTGCAACCACCTCCATCTCGACAAAGAGCTTCAGTGCTTCATCATCAAGCAAATTTTGAGCATAACCCGAAATCATAGCATTCCAAAGGCCGAGCCTCCTCTCTGCGATCCCATCGAAAACTAGCCGGCCCTTGCCCACCTGGCCAAAATTACAGTACATGTCAACCAAGGCACTAGCTACAAACGTATTCTCGAACAGGTCATCGTTCCTTGTGGCATATGCATGGATCTCCCTCCCCGAGTCCAACATATCCATCAGGGAGCACGCAGGGAGAACGCTTGAAAGCGTGACTCCATCCGGTTTGATTCCCGAGACCATCATACGATGGAAAACAGCCATTGCCTCCGGAAATCGATCATTCTGCACAAAAGCACTGATCATTGTATTCCACGTGACGACGTCGCGGTCATCGAACAGTTCGAAAAGTGTGACCGCGTCGCCTACCCTTCCCAGTTTGGCATACATTGCTATTAAAGCATTGTAGGCGAATCGCTTTGCATTGGAATAGAAGCCATTTCGCAGACCAAATCCATGGAGTTGCTTCCCGAGACACAGACCATCGAGCCGGGTCAGATTCGAGCAGGCAAGAGCGATGCTTACGAGAGTGAACGAGCTCGGCTCGATGCGGTCCTCCAGCATCAGCCGAAAGGCTTTGAGCGCGACCTCCCACTCTTCAAACAAACAGAGAGCCGCAATCATCGAGTTCCAGGAGACCTGGTCCCTCTCGGTGATTCTATCGAACACCTTGAAGGCGCTCGAGATATCACCACACCGGGCGTACATGGTGATAAGGGTGTTGGCGACGGTGACGGGAGAGGACTGGTAGCCGGATTTGACGACAGCGGCGTGGATCTGGCGGCCGGCGTGGAGGTCGTGGAGGCCGGTGGCGGCTTTGAGGGCGGCGGGGAAGGCAAAGTGGTCGGGGGGGACGCCGGCGGAGGTCATATCGACGTAACAGGAGAGGGCGGAGTGGAAGGCGTTGGAACGGGCGTGGGAGCGGAGGGTCTCGACCCATGAGGCCGCGGTGGTGCGGTCGGCCTGGGAAGTGGCGGTGGATGTGTTGGTGAGGAGAGAGGGAGGGGGTGGGGTAGGGGATTTTGGGAAGGAAGGAGGTTGGGTGCGGAGGGAAGGAGGGGGATGGGGAGGGGCTGGGGAGGTAAGAGAGATGGGGATGGTGGAGGACATGGTGTTTGGGTAAATGCCATCCTAAGATAAGTGGAGGAGCTCTTTGGTTGTCATGCAACCTGAAGTTGTGGGTGAAGGGTGGCTTGGGTTTTACCCGATGTTGAGGGTTTGGGTCAAAACAGCAAACAGTGTTTCCAGCCACTCAGCAGTTGGCAATCTTAGATATATGAAGATTGTTTTTTTTTTTTTTTAGTAAAAGATTGATTTTGTTGCGGACAAAAATTCGATCCGTCACGTGAGATATTGTCCGCTTCAGCCCATAGATCTCACGATTTTGCCCTTTAAAAGGCACCTCATATGGGAAGAATTTTTTTTCCTTATAAAAGAGGGTCTTTCTTGACTCATAACCGATGTGGGACTATTGGTGCCCTTCACATTATTAGAACCACAATATAGCCCCCCAGTCAAAGGAGACTCTGATGTGTATAGTCCGAAGAGCCCCACAGTCAGCGGATTCCAGTCAAGGAGGACTCCGATGTATATAATCTGAAGAGCCCTACAATCAGCAGATCTCGATCCCTATCTAGTACGTCATTGTTACGGATAAAGGCTCGATCCGTCACGTGAGATATTGTCCGCTTCGACTCATGGACCTCACGATTTTATTCTTTAAAAAGCACCTCACGTGAGAAAATTTTTTTTCTCCTTATAAATGCGAGTTTTTCTTGACTCATAATCGATGTGAGACTATTGATGCCCTCTAAATTATTAGAATTATGATAGATTTGTTTGCTTTAAAGACTACATCTTTGTATGTTTCTCCAAAAGAACAATAAGATGAAGATCCATATATATACGGAGAGAGAGAGAGAGGAGAGAGAGAGAGAGAGAGAGGGGCAAATATCACTGCGACTTGATTTGCAAAAATTGAAAGAAAAATAGTTCATTTAAAATCTTTTTAAATGCTGAATTCTCTTCTACCTTGAGATTTTTGTAATATTTTGTATGTAGAGGGCAATAGCCACATGGTAATACTACAAATATAGCCATCTGTATTTATTTAAATAAAAAATGAATAGGTGATGATTAGATTATAGAATGGATCAATGTCAAACTAAGTTGTCATGGACCACATATCTTAGACCCATTCAATATAGACCAAAATCCATTAGATCTTAATCCAATCAAAATTTTTTTGGAATTGAGTGATTCTTTAGCGATAACAGGACTAGCAGACAGTTAGATCCATCCAATGGTTAAAATATCTCTATCATATTCTACATCACATATTCAGCTCCATCACCAAATTATTATCATCCAAGGCTCACCATCGGTTCTGAACTTGATGAACACAATTTTACATTATGCTGGATTAGGCATTTAAACTATGTATTTAGATATATATGGTATTATAAGCTCATTCCCTTGTCTCATTTTGTCAAAGTTTGTATTTTAATTTACAATTGGAGAGAAGTTTAGATAAACCAACCAAATCCATTCTTAGCCCTCAATTTGCATGTCTCATGCATCCATTCGCATAACCAAAATATAATTGGTTAGAGGAAGTTGGGCTCGAATGGGTATGTTTAGTTGGGAGGTGTGCTATTTTCATTAATTCCAAAAGAATATTGCAATATCTCAAATATTTAAAATTCAGTCTCAACTCTGTTTTAGTATTCAAACCTTATTTGGATCTCGATTCTAATCATGGATTAAATATATTGAAAAATATAGCCATTTCGGTTTTAATTCCGATCCACCCTAATTCTGGTTGTTGTCGCAAACCAGGCTCACCCTAAATCTCGATCTAACATGAACCGGACCGCTTGAGCTGACGGCGGAGATAACAGCTGTTAGGGCATACACCACTATATATCCTCTCTAGAAACCCTAACCCGTCGTCTCCCTCTCGCCGCCACCGCTCGTTACAGCCGCCATGGGTAGAGTGATCAGGGCCCAGAGGAAGGGAGCTGGTTCGGTGTTCCGCTCCCACACCCACCACCGGAAGGGGCCGGCCCGCTTCCGGAGCCTCGACTACGGGGAGCGCAATGGCTATCTCAAGGGCGTGGTGACCGACATCATCCACGACCCCGGGCGCGGCGCCCCGCTGGCCCGCGTCACCTTCCGCCACCCCTTCCGCTACAAGAAGCAGAAGGAGCTCTTCGTCGCCGCCGAGGGCATGTACACGGGCCAGTTCGTCTACTGCGGCCGCAAGGCCTCCCTCATGGTTGGCAACGTCCTGCCCCTCCGCTCCATCCCTGAGGGTGCCGTCGTCTGCAACATCGAGCACCACGTTGGTGACCGTGGCGTCCTCGCCCGCGCCTCCGGTGACTACGCCATCGTCATCAGCCACAACCCCGACAACGGCACCACCAGGTCTCCTCTCTCTCCAATCGTCGCTTTTCTTCTTCTTCTTTACCTTAATGCTTCCCTTTGGATCTAGGTTTAGGGTTTTAGGTCTTGGGCGTCTGGATCCGAAAGTATAGATCCTTAATTAGGCGAGCAAAAAAAAAAAAAAAGGTTTGTTAGGTATGTTTATTACCGCGATCTGATCTGAAGGTTTCTTCGATCAACTAATATTAATTTTGATTGTAAGCCAAGTTTTGCTTCTATCGCCTTGGTGTAGTTATTATAAGCGGGCTAGTGTACATTTAGCTCGTTGCTCACGTATTGCATCAGATGTAATACTTTTGCTGTTTTTGTAATTACCGGTCATTGCGATTTGTGTTTAAATTGCAATATGACTTTGGAGGTACGTCTTGGTAGTTCAATTTGTGCATGTATATTGGGTTGTGTAGGCTGCTGCTATTCGTTTCGGGCATGTGTCTTGATTTATATGTTTGGGCAATTAGATTGAGGGGCTATTTTGTCCTGTGAGTTCGGTTATTCCTAGATCACCAGCAGTAGGATGGTTTATTATGATGGGAGTACAAATTAGAAATTTCAGGATGATAACATTTGATTTGAAGAACTATTCAGTGATCAATATAGATGTACACGCTTGACGAGCTGGTGGTTGTCCCTGAATGCATGTTTATCTTATTATTTTTTCTGTGGATTCTAATTTCCCTGTCAAACTTCGTACAATACAAGCACGTTCAAGGGATTTGTATGGATTTTATTTATCCTTTTGATAGGTTTTGAATGTTTCTCCTATTTTTTTTGTACAAAGTTTCATTCCATTAATTGATTTTTGTAGACCATTGCTTATGCTTCTATGCATTTGTAGACCGATAGAGGACTTGTATCCATCAATTTTATGGTGTGCTTTAACTATTTGTGATATCCATGTATTGATTACAAGGCAAACACATAGATGGACTTGCTAAAACAATGTTAAAGCTTCCATTGAGTCTCTAGCTCTAGTAAATAATTAGCTCAAAGGTCCTTGAGCTTGGTGGTGTCCTTATTGGAAACAGAACCTAACAAGTGTCTTCTATAATATCCTAGCCAGTCGCCACATGATCAGGATCTGGTATTAGTCAAAATACATTACTAGTCAATGTTGCAGAGAAGATCTGGAAATAGTAAGTAGTAGTCTAAAAATTAATAATGGACGCTAGGGTTGAGAAATGTTGGGCCCACATCATTCTGAAGGAAAAGTTTCACAAAAAATACAGAAGGATACAAGTTCAGAATCACTCATGATTGTTTCGTGGAATGGAGGAATAGAATTAGATGATAAGGTTACCCAAAAAAAAAAAAAAAGAAGAAGAATCTTGTTGCATCATGTCATGATAAAGAAAGTATCTGATCATATGAGTGATGTGATAATTGGTGTGGGGGCCCCTGTTTTGTGTGTGGGGAAATGGGGAGCGGCGATGAGTTATGTGATTTCATTTGTTTCCCCCTAATACTTTTGTGAAATGGAACTGAATATTTATTCTAAAAAAATTTGGCAATGTAACTAGCTGGATGAAGGTTATCTTGTCAAGCGACTGAAAGTGAATCCATATAGCTTGGTAGCTGTTTCCTTGGTAAAAAGAAGTTTGGGAAAATTTAGGACAAGTGTTTAGCTTTTTCCTGGTAGCTTTCCACTTTCATTTGGTATCTCCAATCAAGAAAGAGGGTGGAAAACCTACAGAGTGGATCAAAAGAAATTCTATTTTTACAGTTGGCTTGTTTGTTAAGATAAATGATTTTATGCATGTGACTGGCTGGAATTCTTCATGTTACCCTTTATTTTAGGATGGATAGTGTGCAGTAAATAAATATGATGTTCATTTGTAGTAGCTTTTATTCTGCATTTAATTGTCATTTGGGGCAATCTGCACCATGGAGTCATGTGATGTTGCGTCCCTTTTAGTCCACCCATATCCATATGTTAGTTAAATACATAATCAATCATTGTTTCTGTCCTGGTGTCCGTATGTTCTCTCAGTTTTCCAGTTATCTTTTCAGGGTAATAAATATGCTGATTGCTCACGGACTGAACTTTGACATAATTTCATCTGAGTCTGGTTAGGATAAGTCCCTACGCGATTTGATCTTGTGTTCTTTGAATGCACATGGAAATACATTAGTAGCGTCTAATGGTTGGCCTCTGTTAAACATGGAAATTTTCAATTTTATGCTTGATGGCTTCATGTTATAAAACTCTGCATCATGAAATTCTGTCAAAAAGATTATTTATTGGGACCATATGAAGAATTGAGGACTACATGAAAAATTGAAGGATGTTATTGTTTTTAGGAGAACAAAATGAATAAGGACTGAATTTGATTTTGTTGCTCGTCACATTCACTGTAGCTGGAGAAACGTTAAAAGTTGTCACATAGATCGAATGATTCTATCATTTTATTGGTATTTGTGATCCCCAGTTCCGGTGGCAATGAAACCCATTAAAGCAGTCTGTTTTTCTTTTTCTGCTGTATTTATGTTTGTTAATTGATATTTTTGTATCAAGGTCTGTATTCACTATTATGATCATATCAGATCTTGTAGGCTCACACTTTTAGCTTTTTATTGTTTGCTGTCATATTGGAAAATTAAGATTTGCATGCTATGCAGCATGAACCGATTCCACTAGCTAATTTAGCGTCTTGATGTCTTGATGTTTTGGCTAACACCGCTGCTGATTCTGGAAGTGTCAAATTTTTTATTAGTATAACATTCCTACTCCGATAAAAACATTCAGTTGGCTATCAATCTGATGTTATATTCAACTAGCACATTAGTCCTCCTGCCAAATGGATTGCTGAATGACGGTTGAGCGCCTCTAATTGGATGGTTGTGCTAGATGTGAGAAAGCCAAATTTTTCTTTACCTTTATATGTGGCTAAGTGCAGCTGGAGTACCTTAGGAATTTTGTTGTGGTCATACTACAATTCTGAGTGGTAGATTTTTTATAATTAACATGGTAAACAGACTTTGATTTCTTCCAGCAACTCTTTTATCCAACTTGTTAGGCCATATACTCGTGCTTAACTATTATATTGCTTGCTGATTTGCTTGCAGGATCAAGCTTCCCTCTGGTGCTAAGAAGGTTGTTCCCAGTGGCTGTCGAGCAATGATTGGGCAGGTAGCTGGTGGCGGTAGAACCGAGAAGCCCTTGCTCAAGGCTGGCAATGCCTACCACAAGTTCCGTGTGAAGCGAAACTGCTGGCCAAAGGTTCGTGGTGTGGCCATGAACCCTGTGGAGCATCCCCATGGAGGAGGAAACCACCAGCATATTGGTCATGCATCAACTGTTCGGCGCGATGCCCCTCCAGGACAGAAGGTGGGTCTTATTGCTGCAAGGAGGACAGGTCGGCTCAGGGGGCAGGCTGCAGCCACAGCTTCCAAAGCAGATAAGAGCTCTTAGGTTACAAACCCACTTTCCTATTGCTTGTTATATGTTTGGTTTCCTCGGGTCTCTAGATACGCTGAAGACTTCATCTAGCAGTTTTCTCATAGTTTATTGAGTCATGTGATAAAATTATGAAGACCTTGTTTATGTAATTACGGACATATCTGGGTTTGGATTGCTTTCGGTCAAATTAAAGAACTTGTGCTGGAATATCTTTGATTTCACTATGTTTATCTTCAGCCGGGTTTTCTCTATTCTCTATCATAGGTGTTATTACCGGGCCAATTTGATGTCGCTTAGGCTGCATTGGTTCCTAGATTTTGATGTTGTTTAATATATTCATTCAATAAACACACCTGTCTCGAATCTGGCAACCGGCAAGGAGGCAAAGGGAAAACACCAAAAAGGGTGTTATATATATAGTTCCTAAAAGAAATTAATAAGATTTTATTTTAATAAGTATATATTTTATTATGTGGTGTGTAGCATAATTGATAAAATATACAGGAAAAAAATGACCATCCTCTTGACCATTCATTCCTAAGTTATATGATATTTTGGCTTGTCAATCTCTGAAAAATCATCTTGGTCTGTCCTGTAGTCCCTAAATTGGTTTAAATTTGCATGTTGATGTTTGCAAACGTATATTATTACTTAATGCTTGTTCTTTCTCATTCCTTTGAATCAAACCCTCACCTTAGAAGTTACCGTACGTTTGAAAATTTGAAATAAGTTTCCCTCTCCATTCCATTTAATTAAGCCCTCATCCTTTCTTAATTTTGGGTAAGTGGGTGGTCTAGCCTCAACGGTCAGCAGAAGAAACTAGTCTCTAATGTAATCACATCCATTTCCATCTTGCCATTGGAAGATAAGCGAGCTGCTAAGGGAACCAACTCTGGCCTTACGAGGACAGACCCTCTTCAGTCGCTGCGGTTGGTTTCCCTGTGATAATTGTGGGAAGTCAGGAAAAACAGCAGTGGATCAGTAATCATCCAAAAATGTTGAAGCAGGGGTGTTAGGGCTGGCCATATTGGTAGAACAATGAGAGATCCAGGAAATTATGGTGATGGAATCTTCTTCTAATCAAACTCTTATAGCCCTAATGACATGGAAAGCTGTACAGAGTTCTCCTGGATCCATCACAATGCAATGAGATGACTTCCTCTGGTGAGTGCTTCGTTACAGACTTATCAAAACTGATTTCGGTGATGCCAGGGTTGGAGATCGCCGATGAACTAGGAGAGGTGCTGAATGATATGATGGCTCGTAGAGGTGGCATTATCCCAGTTTCCCAGCATTTCAGTTGGAGTTAACAGAGGCGGTGAATTTCCTTCGCAAGAAGCACAGTTGCATCTGCTATCTTACCAGGGGCTGTAGATTTTGACTCTCCATCCCCTTGGACATTAGAAGTTTTATAGAGTCATTTGATGGTGAAATGTTGAATTTTAAATCTCGTGAAGTATACAACAAATGTTGCATCAAGATATTACCTAACACCAATCAAATGGATAATTATTAGAACTTCATGAAGAAATGAAGTACAAGGAGTAGGGGACATGAAAGGAAAAAGATGGGAGAGAGAAACCTTGAAAGTTCGCAATTCTATTTTTTTTTATTTGTGGAAAAAAGCTTTAGAATTAACACATAAATGAAGGAAGTTTTTATGGATTAATATGAAAAAAATAATTTTACATCTAGGCATCAAATAAACCTGCAGAAACTGAAAGTGCCAAGGGGATCTGTTTCCCACAAATGGGTGCATCAAGATTGTTGCGGCCAATCCCTCGTCGCCTGGTCGTCGGGAACGAGCGTCTGCAAAAGAAAATCCGCACTGACCGGAGGCAGCTCCGGCGGGACCCTCCGACGGTCAAGTCAGAGAGGAGACTAGGCAACAGCGAAAAGGAAAGAAGGAGCTCAACGAGAGAGAGGGAGAGAGAGGGAGAGCTTGAGAGTTTTTCGAGGGGACCTCTTTAGCACTGTTGCCTTCTCCGATTTATAGTAGGAGGTGGTATGGCCCCGCCGTCGGTGATGTAGACAACTGGAGAGTTGTCAAATCGTCGAGGTTGTCACGTCGTTGACAAAGCTGACAGTCCTAGAATTAATTTGCGTCCTTGACAGGACAGCGCCCCAGGCTTCCTGGCAGGACAATGCCCCTGCGTTCGTACGGTATTTGCTTGATAGGACTGCAGCCCATGCCGCTCATTCGGCGTCCAGAAGGACCTGTAGAGGTGGGACGTCAGGTATCCAAACCGATGGTGAGTCGGCGGTGTCCCACCCGATAGGAAGTCGGTCACGGAGGATCGGATATCAGGAATCAGAGGCGACGTTGGCCCGTTAGGCCGATCCGCTCCGATCGGGTACGATCGGTAGCCACTGTCAGTGTTGCCCACCGTCGGTCGGACGAAGTCGGTCGGGCGAAGTCGGTCGGACGAAGTCGGTCGGGCCATTCTCATGGACAGTCGGGATCGAGACCCGTAGTCGAGTCGGCATCGAGGACGGGTCGGCGCTGGTGAGTCGGCAATAGGGTCGGTCGGTATATCCAACAGTTGCCCCCCCACTCCTAAGCCTGATGTCACGCTGGCTCGCATCTCCACGCGGTGGGGCGTTGGGCGAAAGGAGTGGATTCTTCATTGCGTCCTGGCTTGATTTTGCTGATCTCACCAGCGGACGATCCGGACAAATCGATATCAGGTGTCCCGTCGTTCGATGACACGACGTCAGACAATCCGGTGTCAGCGATCCGATGTCAGACGATCGGGTGTCGGACGATCCGGTGTCAGACGATCGGGTGTCGGATGATCCGGTGTCAGACGATCGGGTGTCCGGTGCCTTCTGGGGAACGCAAACCGCCATCCGATGCCGGCATTGGGAGCGCGGGCCGCTGTCAGGCGTCCCATCGGGGACGCGAATCGCCGTAGGCGATTTAATTCTGGGGCGCGGCCCTTTTGCCACGCGTCAGGAGGTCGTTGGGCCGGCATCCTTCGCATTAATGAAGGCGGCGTGGCCCGATCCGGGATGGGTGCACCGAACCGTCGGGCCGGAAGAGGGCCCGGATGCCGCCACGTGTCGACCATCCGAGAGGTCTCGGTCGGCGCGGCCACATCCCGACCGTCGGACAACCCTATATATATGGGGCCACTTGTACTCAAAGCTTCATTTCTGACGGTCTTGCTGCGGAGACTCTGCCCAAACGGTCTCTCCGTCATCGCCGGCAGCTGCCCCCACCCCCATTCTCGCAAAGGTTCATCCGGGGTTCGTGCCCCCTTCTGCTTTGCTCTTGCTTTCTTTGAAACCTTTTCTTTTCCTTCTCCTTCTTCTTCTTCTCTGGTTTTTCCTTCTTCTTGGTTCCGGTGTCATGGCCAGGACCTCACCTCAGGAGGCTCGGTCGGAAAACTCGACCGATGACCTTCGGTCGACTCCGAAGTTGAGGTTTCCTCGCTTTCGGGGCCGAATGTCGATCGACTTCGGGATCAGTATCGTATCCCGGAGCAGTTCCGACTTTCCACCCCTGGGCCGGGGGTCGGGTTAACAACCCACCCGCGGGCCAGGTGGCTTTGTACGTCGAGGACCTCCAGACTGGTCTTCGGCTTCCGATTCCGGAGTTCGTTCGGAATCTGCTAGATTATTACGGACTTTGTCCGACGCAACTGGCGCCGAACTCAGTTCGGCTAATAATCAGCTTCGCCCTGTTGTGTCAGCTCCTGCTGACCAACCCTCGGATCTCTCTCTTTCGGGCATTTTTTGTCCTCCGACCCCACCCTAAGGCCCGAGGGTGGTGGCTCTTCAACCTCCGGAAGGGTCTTTCCTTCATCACTGGCCTTCCATCGTCCATTCATGGGTGGAAGAATCAGTTTTTCTTTGTTTCCTCTCCTTCTCCCTGGGGCTTCCCTTCTCACTGGGGCGTGCCTCGAACCGAGGCAAACGAGAACAGTCGAGTGGAGGCGGACGACCGGGAGGACTTCCACCGACTCAAGGACATGTCGGTCCTGAAGCAGAGGGAGCTTGTTACCGAACAAGCCCTCTATGATGCTGGCCTGAGCCTGGTCCCCCGTCTAGGTACCGCCGATCCATCGGTTGTTTTTTCATTTCACATTTGTCCCCGAACATACACTGATTCTCTTGTCGAAATCGCAGGGACGCCGCCGAGGATGAGGCCGACCGACGCGAAATCAGACAGTATGCGGCGAGGAAGAGGTCGGCGTCCGGGGCCGGACCATCACGACCGTCGAAGAAACCCTCAACAGCGGACGCCGACCGTCGCCGCGTCGGCGGCCGATCAGTCGAGCCGATGATCGCACTATCAGCTCCGACAGTGCGACCGGAGGAGCAGCCGACGGAGGAAGCGGCTGAAGGAACGTCGGCGGCTTCGCCGATGGGAGGGGCGTCGGATGCCGTTCGGGAACCCGAACGTCATCCGTCGGCGCCTGCTGCTGCAACAGGGGGTGCTCAGTCAAGCTCGAGCATCCCCTCCTTACCCGATCTACGGGCCTGGGCGGCCGATCGGGGGAAAGCCCCGATGGCCCCCGCTGACGACCCAAGGTCGGGGAGTCGCGCCGTGTCACCCGCGCTCAGGCCCCCGAAGGAGCGTCGGCTCTGGCCGACCACAACTTGGCCAGGAGGTTATGCCAGGGAATCCTCCTCCCAGCCGACGTGGAGGTCCTGAAAGCTCGGCAGGTGACCGAGATGCTGTCTTCGTTCTACCCGACCATGGTCGGGGTATGTTCCGCTTCGTCCCTTTCCTTCTTACTGTTTTCATTATTTCGCCTTCCTGACGGTTAGTCCACGTTTGCAGCTGATTTATACTATGTCCGAACTTGAGGCCGGTACCGGAGGTTCGGGACATCCGGGCGGCCTGGAAGGACAGGGCGACGGCCGCCGAAGCTGACAAGGCGGTGCTGGTCGAACATCTAAAGCAGTCGACCGACCGGGAGGCGAGGCTGGAAGATGAGATCTCTCATCTCGGGTTCGAACTTAAGTCGGCCCGAAAGGAAGCCAAGCGCAAGGGTCGGACCGCGCACCGACTGCGGCACGAACGGGATGGCGTCGCCGTCGAGCTCGAGGCTGAACGCGAGCAGCTCCGGGTTAGCCTGGAGAATCTCGCCAAGATCGAGGAGGACTTGTCGATTGCCCAAGCCGATGCCGACATAGCGAAGGCAGAGGCGGAGTCGGTGAAGGACTCCCTCGATCGGGTGGAAGCGGAGGCGAGGTCGGCGAAGGAGTCACTGAGTCGGGCGGTGGACGACTTTCGTGGCTCCGACAGGTATCGGGAGGAACTGCTGGAAACCGGCTTCGCATCGTACCGGGTGGGTACGAAGACGGTCGGGACGCAGTCCAGGCCTTGTACCCGGAGCTGGACCTCAGCGGTATCATTCCACAGGAGCCGAGGACCAAGCTATGGAAGAGGTGGCGACCCGTCGTCGGGAGACGCCGCTGCGGTGGAAGAGACCGTCCCAGAGCAGATCGCCGAAGGAGAGACGGTCCTGACTTCTGACCCGGCTCTGATCCCCGATTCAGCGCGACCTCCGATCCAGCACCGACCGTCGACCCAGCCGACCTGACCCAGCACCGATCATGGACCCAGCACCGATCATGGACCCAGCGCCGATCATGGTGGATACACCGGTCATCCCCGAGCTTTCCTCGGTCGAAGAGATTGACTCCGAAGGATGATCGCGGCCTTATCTTCTTTTGTTTTCCCTTGCGCACTTGTAACGGGCTTCGGCCAATTTTGTAGACCTGAATGTACTTAAGGAATTTTTGATTTCCTTTTCGACTTCTTTTTCTTGCCTGTCAGAATGTACTTAGAGTCGTGGAGTCATAGGGTCGGAGAGTCGCAGTCCGACGTACCATATCGGGACACTCAACGACATCCCAAGTTGTTAGTCGAGATAGTCGGTAGCACGCCATAGGGTAGGCAAGACGAACTCCGACCATTAACCGCCCGTCCTAAGACCTGAACCGAACGTCCGTCGTTAGGTCGTAAACCGGATGCCAGAGTCGAACGTACGTCATCCTGGCATGAGTCGGGGGTCGACCGACTTCCAGGCACGAGTCCTGAGTCGGTGCTAGCGGAGTCGAAGGTCGTTCGCGGGGACGAAGGTCGACCGACCTTCGGGTGCACCCCGATGACCCGAATGTCGTCCGATGCGATCGGTCGGATTGCGTCTGATACATCGTCGTACGGCGTCGACGTGTTTGGTCGGAAAGCGATGGTAAGTCGAGTTTCCACTACCCAGACTTAGGTCGGGTACTTGCGTCTGCCGTGTGATAAACGGTGGTAAGCCGAATATCCTTCGACCGATCGCGACCCGGTCGGTAAGTCGCGAACGCGATGTTGGTTGCGTTGGCGCTTTGCCTTTCCCGACCGGAGCGGGTCGGCAAGTCGGCCGATCATTCTGCTCGATCATTTTGGCCGAGAGTTTTAGATGTAGGAGTGTAACTCCCGTTGTCGCAGATGCGTCGGTCCTTTAAGCGTCCGATGCATCGTTGGTGGTCGGCCCGACGGCCCGCAGTGGAATGTTAAGTCCGAGTTGGGACGTCGGGGGCTCGCATCCCTTGGTGAGCGCCGAACAACAGTCGAAGAGTCGAAATTCCAGACTCCAAGTTTAAACTGAGTTCGCATTCCAAATGGGGAGATACAGAGTTCACTGATAGTACAACCTCAGATTGTCGGCGTTCCAAGTCCGTGGGATGGCCGTCCCTTCTAGGGTCTCCAGCGGTAAGCTCTCGGTCCGCAGGTGTCGGCTACCTTGTAGGGTCCCTCCCAGTTGGGATAACTTTCTCCGGTCCAGGGGTTTCGAGACCTCCGCCTTTCTCAAGACCAGGTCTCCAGGTCGGAAGAGCTTCGGCTTCACCCTGGCGTTGTAATATCGGGCCACCTTTTGTCGGTAGGAAGCCATACGAAGTTGTGCCTCACGTCGGAGCTCGGGTAAGAGGTCCAAGTCGGCTCTCCGACACTCGAGTTGTCCGGCTCACGATACTGCTCAACCCTAGTTGATGGCAACCCGATCTCCAGCGGGATCATGGCTTCCGTTCCATAGGCCAAGCTGAAAGGTGATTCTCCGGTCGGGACCCGGGGTGTCGTCCGGTATGCCCACAGGACGGAGTTCAGCTCCTCGACCCAGAGGCCCTTGGCTTCATTCAGTCGGATTTTGAGCCCATGCAGTATGGTCCGGTTGGTCACCTCGACCTCACCGTTGGACTGTGGATGCCCGACCGAGGTTAGTCGGTGCGTGATTTGAAACCTTGCACAGAAGTCTCTGAAGTCCTGGTTGTCGAACTGTCGCCCATTGTCGGTAACGATGGTGTTTGGCAGTCCGAACCGAAAAATGATGGACTTCTGTACGAAGTCCTCCATCTTTCGCTCAGTGATTTGTGCTAAGGGTTCGGCTTCCACCCACTTAGTAAAGTAGTCGATCGCGACGACGATGAACTTTCGTTGTTCGGATGCCGGAGGAAAGGGTCCGAGTATGTCGATTCCCACTGGGCGAAGGGCCACGGGGCGATGACTGGAGCAAGCTGGCTGGCGGGTCGGTGTTGTATGTTGGCATACCTTTGGCACGGTTCGCACCTCCGAACCAACTCAGCGGCGTCCTTCTTCATAGTGGGCCAGTAGTAGCCCTGTCGCAGGACTTTGTAAGCCAAGGACTTGCCCCCCAAGTATCGCCACAGATTCCTTCATGTACTTCTCTGAGGGCATAGTCCGCATCGGTCGCCCTAGGCACTTCAGCAAGGGAAGGAGAATGACCTTTTGTATAGTCGGCCGTCGATCATCACATATTGGGAAGCCACCCACCGGAGTCGTTTGGCTTCCGCAGGGTCTTCGGGGTAGATCCGTTGGTCAGGTACTGAGCGATCGGGTCCATCCAGCTCGGCTCCGCCGCCAATTGCAGCACCTCTTCGACCTTGTCGATGCTCGATCGTTCAAGACTTTCCACGAACGTCCGGCCCAAGGTGCCGTAGTCGGATGTCGCGAGCCTGGAGAGGCGTCGGCCCGAGCATTTTCCGCCCTGGGGATGTGGAAGATCTCGAAGTACTTGAAGGGTGCCACGAGATCTTTTACTTTTTGGTGGTATTTGGCCATGGTCGGATCCCGCATTTCGAACTCGCCTTTGATTTGCCCAACGATCAGTTGAGAGTCGGAGAAGACTTTGAGTCGGTCGACCCCGAGCTCCAGTGCCAATCTCAAGCCCGCGACGAGCGCCTCATATTCGGCCTGATTGTTGGAGGCCTTGAAGTCGAATCGGAGGGCGTGCTCGGTAACCACTCCTTCGAGTTGGTGAGCAGGAAACCGGCCCCGCTCCCTCGAGCGTTGGAGGCTCCGTCGATGTGCAACACCCAGGTCAAATCGGGGTCACACTCGGAGGTCCCGACCTCCTCGGGGCCCCCCTCTTCCGACGGTCGGTCGGTTGTCGGGCATTCGACGACGAAGTCGGCCAGAACCTGGGCTTTGAGAGCAGCCGTGGCCGGTATTGGATGTCGAATTCGCTCAGTCTCACAGTCCATTTCGCCAGCCATCCCGATGTGTCAGGGCGGTGCAGGATTGCTCTCAGGGGTTGGTCGGTGAGGACCACGATAGCATGTGCCTGGAAGTACGGACGGAGCCGCTGTGCTGAAATGACCAGAGCGAAAATCATTTTCTCGCCTTCGAGTACCGAGTCTCAGCTTCGTGAAGCACTTTGCTGACATAATATACCGGTTGGTGGACTCGGTTCTCGTTCTCTCGGACGAGCACCGAACTAACTGCCTCCGGGAGGTAGCCAGGTAAAGGTACAGGATCTCCCCGACCTCCGATCTTACAAGGAGTGGCGGAGAAGCCAGGTATTTCTTCAGTTCCTCGAAGGCTTGTCGGCACTCGTCCGGCCAAGAGAAATGCTTGGCTTGTCGCAGGGTTTTGAAGAACGGGAGGCATCTCTCAGCCGACCGAAAATGAATCGGCTGAGCGCGATGATCCTTCCGTTGAGTTGCTGCACCTCCTTCTTGGTGTCTGGATGTCGCATATCGACGATGGCCTTGATCTTCTCGGGGTTGGCCTCGATTCTCCGTTGCGAAATGAGGAACCCAAGAAACTTCTCGAGGTCACTCCGAAGGTGCACTTAGTCGGGTTCAGCTTCATCCGTGTCGTCGTAGAGTGCGGAAGGTTTCTTCGAGATCCCGCACATGATCCGAATTTGCGCACTCTTCACCAGCATGTCGTCGACATACACTTCCATGTTGCGCCCGATCTGGTCTTTAAAGACCTTGTTGACTAGTCGTTGGTAGGTGGCGCCAGCGTTCTTCAGTCCGAAAGGCATTACTCTGTAGCAGTAGAGGCCCTTGCGGTCACGAAGGCGGTGTGTTCCTCATCTTCGGGCCATCCGATCTGGTTGTACCCGACAAAAGCATCCATGAAGCTGAGCAGTCGATAACGGACGTCGCATCCACCAGCTGGTCGATCTTCGAAAGTGGAAGCTGTCCTTTGGACAGGCCCGATTCAAGTCGGTGTAGTCGATGCAGATCCTCCACTTTCGTTGGCTTTTTTCACCATTACGACGTTGGCGAGCCAATCGGGATAGGTGGTCTCTCTGATGAAGCCTGCCTCGAGTAGCTTATCCACCTCCTCGTCAATGGCCTTCTGTCTTTCTGGAGCAAAAGACCTTTTCTTCTGCCTTACCGGCCTCATCGCTGGGTCGATGTTGAGTCGGTGTGTCATCGTCTCTGGAGGAATTCCCGACATATCCCCGCCGACCAGGCGAATACGTCGGTATTTGCCTTCAGTAGCTCCGCCAAATGTCGTCCTCGGGGTCGGGTAATTGAGACCCGACCCACACCCTTCGGTCGGGGTTTCCCGCTATCGCGATGGGAACGAGCTGTTCGGCCGGCTCGCCCCGCTCTTCTTCTTCCCGTTGGTCCAGCTTGTCGACCGTTAGGGGGCCCTTCGATTCGTCGCTTTGAGCAGAGATCTGAAAGCATCGTCGGGCGAGGCGTTGATCTCCGCGCATCTCCCGACTCATTTTTGGTCGGAAACCGAACCAGGAGATGATACGTCGAAACTATCGCCTTGAGGGTGTTTAGTCGGGTCTTCCAAGTATGGCATTGTAGGCCGAGGGCACTTGGACGACCGCAAAAGTCAAGTGGACTGTGCTTTGTCGTGGTTCGGCTCCAGCCGTCACAGGCAGGGTGACCTCTCCTTCCACCGCGACAGCATCTCCAGCAAAGCCTATCAGGGGCGTAGAGACTCTCTTGAGTCGGTCGGTCGATAGTCGCATCCGGGAGAAGGTCGAGTAAAACAGAACGTTCGTTGAACTTCCATTATCTACAAAGATTCTTTTTACATCATAATTTGCTATTGTTGCCGAGACAACAACAGCGTCATCATGGGGGTTTGGATGCCCCGAACATCTTCTTCTGTAAAAGTAATTACATCGTCCGGGCATGGCTTCTTCGTCGGCTCTCCTCCAGCAGACGTCCCCGGGCCCAGCCGTTTGGAAATCATATTGATGACCCCGACCGTAGGTCGGTTACTCGTCGCTTCTTCAGTCGGCTGGGGTCGTTGATCGGCGAGGGCCGGGTCGGCGGATTCCTCCGAAACTTGCCGAGGTATCCCCGGCGTATGAGGGCCTCAATTTCATCCTTAAGTTGGATGCATTGCTCGGTGTTGTGGCCGTGGCCCCGGTGGAATCGCAGTACTTCCTCGGTCGAGGCCTTTGCCTTCAGAGGCGGAGGCCGTCGTAGGTACTCTTCCCCTTCGATCTCCATCAAAATCTGCGCACGAGGAGCAGAGAGTGGAGTGTAGGAGTCGTACCTGGGGCGTGTCGGCCTTGGGCTCCACCGTCGGGGGGACCTCTGGTTCCGTTGTGGGGGTGAGACCCGACTGTCGGTCGGGGGCTTGCTAGGCAAGGCAGGGTCCCGACCTTTCCTTCGCTTCTCCTTCGGGCCCTTGGGCTCAGCCAGGCGTCGGTCGGAAGCTCCTTCATCCGCGCATGTACTTGTATGCGCGCTCCAGCAATTCAGCGTACGTTCGGGGGAGGGTTTTGTCCAGGGAGTAGGTGAACCGGGACGCCCTCAGCCCGCGCTTCATGGCCGAGATGGCCATGTCCTCATTGAGGTCCCGAACCTCAAGTGTGGCCCGTTGAATCGCGCCACGAAGTGTCGGAGCATCTCGTTTTCTCCTTGTTTGAGAGAGAAAGGCTGTCCGATGTTCGCGGTGGCTTCCGACTGGTGCTAAAGTGGGCCACGAAGGAGTGCTCGAGCTGCGAAGGAGTGGATACTTTCGATCGAAGATCGGAGTACCAGCCCTGGCAGCTTTGCGGAGCGTGGCGGGGAAGCCGATGCAAAGGAGAGCGTCGGTTGCCCCTTGGATCGTCATGAGAGCTTTGTAGCTCTCCAGGTGGTCGATTGGGTCGGTGGAGCCGTCGTAAGGCTCCACGTGCGGCATCTTGAACCGACTGGGTATCGGTTCGTCGAGGATGAGTCGGAGAGAGGTTGGGCGGTCTGGAAGTCAACGTCGTTCGAGGACTTCTGCCCGTCCACCTGCAACTGGGCAAGCCGACGGTCGATTTTCTCGAACCTGCGTTCGTAGTCGTCGATCCGTCGGTGCTGAGAGACCCCGGGGTGGAGTCTCCCGACGAATCCGAGAGAGAGGCGGACGGTGTTCGCGGCCGCTTCTCCTTCCTCGCTCGTTCCAGCTGGGAAGGAGATGGCCGTCGAGCCGACGGGTGTCACGCCGCGGGCGCCCCTCCTCCTCCTCCCGTGGGAGCGCTGTGGCAAATGCTCTGGAGGAGGCGACGGAGATTGGTGCGGGCGCCGGCGGCTGCTCCTGGAGGGTATCGGACGTGCCGCGGTTGCTCGACCGGCGAGGCGGCAACCGGGCCGGTTGTTGCTGAAGGCTTTTGACCGCGTCTGTCAGCACGGTCATCTGCCGCACGATTGCCGCGATCTGTGCCTCCGTGGTCACTGCGGATGCGGAGAGCTGGGTTCCGCCATAGAGGGTGGAGGAGAGGCCTCTTCCCGACGGGAAGAGCGCCTCGCCGACCCAGTGACCCTCGATCGCTGAGCTCTTATCTTTGTCATCTCGAATTCTGTGGGGGCTATAATCCCTGATGCTGTCGATCGTGTGTTTACGGTAGTGTACCCCTTCCTGGCGCGCCAATCTGTTGCGGCCAATCCCTCGTCGCCTGGTCGCCGGGAACGAGCGCCTGCAAAAGAAAGTCCGCACTGACCGGAGGCGGCTCCGGCGGGGACCCTCCGACGGTCAAGTCAGAGAGGAGACTAGGCAACAGCGAAAAGGAAAGAAGGAGCTCAACGAGAGAGAGGGAGAGCTTGAGAGTTTTTTGAAGGGACCTCTTTAGCACTGTTGCCTTCCCGATTTATAGTAGGAGGTGGTATGGCCCCGCCGTCGGTGATGTAGACAACTGGAGAGTTGTCAAATCGTCGGAGGTTGTCACGTCGTTGACAAAGCTGACAGGTCCTAGGAATTAATTTGCGTCCTTGACAGGACAGCGCCCCAGGCTTCCTGGCAGGACAATGCCCCCTGGCGTTCGTACGGATTTGCTTGATAGGACTGCAGCCCATGCCGCTCATTCGGCGTCCAGAAGGACCTGTAGAGGTGGGACGTCAGGTATCCAAACCGATGGTGAGTCGGCGGTGTCCCACCCGATAGGAAGTCGGTCACGGGGGATCGGATATCAGGTAATCAGAGGCGACGTTGGCCCGTTAGGCCGATCCGCTCCGATCGGGCACGATCGGTAGTCACTGTCAGTGTTGCCCACCGTCGGTCGGGCGAAGTCGGTCGGGACGAAGTCGGTCGGGCCATTCTCATGGACAGTCGGGATCGAGACCCGTAGTCGAGTCGGCGTCGAGGACGGGTCGTGCTGGTGAGTCGGCAATAGGGTCGGTCGGTATATCCAACAAAGATAAATTCTGATGAGGTAGTGTATAGGGAAACTAAGATCAAGAGAAAGAGAAAAAGAGAGAGGAAGGAGGAAGTAATTAGTCTACAAATTGACATTGCATTTTTTTTGCCCTATAGGACAAAGGGATGGGGATGCCTTCTTTTCCCTTCAATTCTTAGAAATAGAGGTGACAATCGGATCGAATCGGATCTAAATGGGTCGGATCGTCTGTTTATTTAAACAGGTCAGATTTTAAAATTCAAATCCGACCTACTTGATAAACAAATCATTCGATCCGATTGTTTACAATCCATTTATAACCCTTAAAAAAGAAATCCAACCCATTTATAATCCATTAAAAAAATTAAAAACCTGCTCTCTTCTCCGTGGCTCTACCCTCGTCGGTCGTCGCATCTCCGCCCAACTGCCCCTCCGCCCTGGCCATGCTCTCGTCCCTCCTCCAATCAGAGCTCTCGACCGCCTCCAACCTTTGGCTCCGCCCTTGAAGTAGTTGTACGAGTCGTCGCCGGAGGGGGTGTCGAGGAAGGCAATGACCGAGTTATAGGAGCGCTGCAGAACCAAGAGATGGCAGTGATGAGAAGATGATGTCGACGGTGGTGAACCAAAAGGCAAGGCTCTCCATGTGGCCGTCGAGGTAGAGGATGTCGCTGAAGATGGTGCTGCCGGGGATGAGCTCGGCGGTGCCATGGGAGGAGCGCACGGGTGCAAGAGAGGTGCGGGCGTTGTGAGGGCAAGCTGCGAGGGTGACGAGCGTCGATGAGAAGTAGCCAGCGAGGCCAACGCCTTAGTCATTTTAGAGATCGATAAAGGCAAAAGGAGTCCGATGCAGGTGGAGGAAGAGATGCAGACCAAGCGTGGGACGACCTTAATCCGGGGCTAGGGTTTTTGGATGCTTCGAGACTACCGTCGGAGAGTGGAAACGAAGGAGGTGAGGTGATATTAATCCCAAGGGGGTAGCATGAGCTGCTACGGCCTAGAGAGGCCTATTAATCAATCCAGCCCACTTAACAATATGTTATCTAATTTGATCTGATGCAAAATTTATACGGATTAAATAGATTAGATATGTGAAAATCTGTATCTGATCCGATTATTAAATAGATTAAATAGATTATTTCGTTATGATCTGAACTTGTTTAATTCAAATCCAACTCTATTTAAGACAGATCGAACACGGGTTGGATCTATTTTTGCCACCCTCCCTTGGGAAGATGATTACCCATGCTGCATGCACCATTATGCTTGTACATGCAATCAATTAGAATCGTTAGTTTTTATGATGGTGCATTAAGATGCATGTTTGATGAATAAAATCCATAGATATCAACTGTCGTTATTGGCTACATGGCTATATAGTGTATACAGTAAAAATAATAATTTTTTATACTCTTGCTCGATCTAATTCTTGCATGGTACTACCACACATGCACAAGCACAAAAGAAAAAGCGTATGCTAGTGTTGAGGTCAACTTAAATGGATTTCATTCTCACAGGGCACCAAAAAAAAAATGGCTAGGTATGTTAAGAGTATTAGCTCGACAGGATAGCCTATTAGCTCGATGGGATAGTGACGTGCAATTCGTATTCATATTCATCACTTTTCTATGATTTGAAAAATAGTTGAATTATTTAAGACATCCAGAGGAAAAGTTGCACGATCTATTCCAACTTCCAAGACAGTCCCCTAAATCTTCGAAGGAAAGAAAGAGGAAACCGGGGGGGAGGGGGGATAATTGCCTACGTTTCTTCAGGCTCATGGGTTTTCAGCACCAAGGCCTTATAGTCTCTTGTTCTGGACTTAACATGCCACAACATTAACAAAGAGAGGAATCCATATCTTAGGTCTTAAATAATCTCTTGTTCACTAACTTATGTTGGTGAAAGATACAACATGGATACTTTTTTTTTTTTTTGGATTTTCCAGGAACATCACCATTGCCATAAACTATAAATGGGGGTAATTCAGTTTTATTTTCTTTTTCCGTTTGTATAGA